>NC_056747.1:118590903-118630903 GCF_019279795.1 Protopterus annectens | reverse complement strand
AAAATAAGCACATCTGTGGCTGATATCTGTAGTCACATACACATATGCCTGTGTTATGTCAGCCAAACCATTGGCAGGTGTGTGAGCAATGGCATTGCAACAAAATAGCCTACTTATGACTGTTGGACATCTTCCAGGTTATCACAGTGATGTCAAACCCTACCATGCAATCAATGTACTAATGTATGGTGCAGCTCTATTAATACATTATCAATACTGATGTCCCTTTTGACACCCATTTATGTTTGCCATTGTCCAGATATACTGCTGTAACAGGTTGAGAAGTATGATTGAGCAGCAAGACTGTAAATACTGTGTGCCATACTAACATTCAACATAAATGTATACCAGGTATACCCTGAGCACATGTATGTATGCATATGTTCAGCTGTAAGGCACAAAACTAATCACATGGGCTTCAACCAGTCAGGTAAATAGGTTGTGCATGTTGCACATGTGTGTAATATCAGTGTCAGTGCATACAACAGACATAAATCTGTACAGCTACTGGTTGTTGCATTGCCCTGACACTGATATGGGTACTGGAGTAGGCATGATTATCAGGTATTAATTGGAGAAGTGTCCACCTGTGTTATGACCCTCTGTCCATGCCTACCACTACCAGCTATATCAACACCTATATACAGTGGCTATCACAAGTGTACACACCCCTGTTGGAATGCCAGGTTTATGTGCTGTATGACAATCAGATCACAGAAGATCATTTCATAATATTTCTCATCTTGAATGTGACCCCTAACCTGTCCAATTCCATTGAAATACAATCAAAGGTGTTTCTTGGAAGGTGAGCAACTATTGCCAAGTGAAGATGTGCCATGATGTTAAGAGTCCAGACCAAGACAGATGAATACTGTAACTATCTCAAGAGGTGCATACACAAGTTTAAGGGTGTGTATACTCCTTCAACTGGCTTATTGTACTCAGTATTATTTCCATATGTTTTCACAGACCAGAGTATTATGTTTTCAATTGGATTGTACAGGCTATAGGTCACACTACAGGTGGTAATTGTTATGAAATGTGTTACTGTGGTGTCATGTTCCAATTGCACAAATACCAGGCAGTGTATCAGGGGTGTGTACCCTTTATATCCACTGTAGCTATATGGACACAGCAGTACCTGACCTGTATATCCAGCGTCCACCAAGGTAGACTAATCCCCTTTGGTGGACGGCTGCAATACACAAACCACATAATAGGTTACTACACTGGCTGTACAGGGACACATAGGTGCAGGCAACAACTTTGAAGCAAGCCCACCTATATCTGAGCAAGCAGGTAAGTTCACAGGTGACATTCTGTAAGGCTGAGTATGACTATGAATCAGACATATCCACACCACCAAGGAAAATTGCAACCGTGTCTCCACATATGTTGTAAGTCTCAGATGAAACAACACAATTCACCCTGTACTAGGGGTAAAGAACACCTCATACACACATGCCATGGATATAGGCAACCTGCATCACACAGGTCAGGTGGGAACATCTCCACCCTGTCCACCCCAGTTGTACATGGAGATATGTACATCTACCACACTCCTCCCCTCAGCAATGGTGAGCATGTACATATTGCCTACTGATGGCAACAACAGCATATCTCCATGGGGCATAATAACATCAATGTCTGCCTCCTACATGAACTCAGGCATGTGCTCAGAACTCCATCACACACCACAGTCAAACACAGACCTGCCACCATCCACACGGAAGACGACCATTGTCAACCCTCTACACAGAAATGAATGTAGAATAGAGGATTATGCAATCAAGTGTTCAACATTGGGGGGAATAAGATAGCTCAGAGACAGGTGTGTAATGCAAGCTGCTATAGCCATGATAGCTTGGAGGGTTCCGGTGTAGTCTGAATTATTTGCAAGTAATATCCACTGTTGATGTGCAATTTGACAACCGTATGAGGTCCTGTGACCTTTTCCTGTTTATGTCTTCCAGGTAACATGCACAGTGCTCACCTGCCAGCATTCTCTCTTGAGGAAACAGAAATCGTCACCCAGTATGTGATTGGACATTATGCCCTGTCATGTGGATGGAGAGCAGAAGATGTGCAAGAGAGGACTGCCCTGTGGAACAGTGAGTTTCACGGGATAAATGATGCCTGCTTGCACAGCAGAACTTACAGACATGTGGAGCATTGGGCCGCTGACCTCAAATGCCATGCCCATCAATGGGCTGCTGCTGTAGCAAGGGACTAGCTAGACACAGGTGGGGGCCCAGCTTTCCAGCCCTCACTGACACCCACCAAGGAGCTACTTACCACACTTGGGCAACACGCCAAACGCATAAGCCATGACACTGAGGGAAGCATTGTGGAGGTGGGTTTTACACACACAACACACACACACACACACACACACACACACACACACACACACACACACACACACACACACACACACACACACACTCACACACACACTGGATGAGGAGCGTGCAGGTAAGGGCCCAGTGAGGATTAATACACTAATGTATCAGACATACATGTATCTGTATTGTATCTACATGCATGTGTCAGGTCCAATTGCAGTTGTGGATGGGGTTTTCTAATGCACAGAGGTGCACATCTATGGTGAGGACAGGACATTGTGTATTATTGTGGTTAGTACTGTAGATGTGCAGACATACTGCATCCATCCTACACCAAGGCCACATGTGCGTCTGCTGAGAATGACTCCTTCTCACAACTACCTAGGACCCTCTGGTCTGCATATGGGACAGCAGGCTGAAGCTGGTGAGTTTTACATTGTTCTGTTGTTGCCTGGCAAGACCCTAGGCATGCAAAGCTCATGCAATTTACCATGAATACAACCATCAGTAATAGCTATATTGCTTTATGCAATAGCTATATTGCTTGTTGTGCATGTTCACTTGTGCTGGAGTTAACTGTATTGCATCGCAGTGGTCACCACTGGGGCCTATGTGACGTGAATTCAACATTACTGTAGCATACCTCACAACTTTTCAATGCCAAGACGTCTGGACAGAGGACAGCAAATTGTGCTGGACAAACAGCCTAAAGTAAGGTCATGCATCACACATTACTGGTATACAGTGGATATAAATTGTGTACACACCCCTCTTAAGATGCAGGGGGTTCCTGTTACATACTATTTAGGACCACAATATGAGAGTCCATACCTCTTCCAGCCTTTAATGTGACCCATAACAGGCACAGTTCACTTGTAAAACTAAGCACCTGTACTCATGTATTGCACCTACAAGGCAGGCCACCTGTGAGGGTGGCAAAAATCCTGTCAGCATGATGTTTCAGTCAGGTATGATACCTCATGCTGCCATACATGTCAGTACACTCACTGTGACCTATTTGGCTATAAAATCACATCCATGGGCATTGTTAAGGCACACAGACCACTGCTGACCACTTATAGGTTTGAAACATATGGGTATTCCAGACAAATCTGTACAGAGGACTGTACAATAGTTTAACCTGCTGCATGTGAGGCAGATGCTGTCACCACACTATAAATGTAATGGCACCGGAAGGTGGTCACCAGCCTTGTATGGTATAGACATCAAAATGGTATATGCCACATGTGTTATGATCCTCACACACACACACACACACACACACACACATTCAGACACACACAACAGTTGCCAGCATTAGGATTAGAACTCCTGCCTATATAGGTGTTCCTACTATAATGCTACACAGTTATGAGACACGCCACAGAGCTTATACATCTCCAACTCTACCAAAGGTACTTCTGAGGTGGATGACATCAACAGGTCTACTAAATTGGAGTGAAGGGAAGTGTAAAGGGTAGTACACATGTAAAAAATGGTATGAGTCAGACAGTACATGAGTCACACACAGACATACTTGCCAGTATTGGGTTTAGAACTCCTGCCAATCTAGATATTCCTACTATAGTGCTATGCAGTTATCAGACGTACCACAAAGCTTATACATTTCTACCTCTTCCGAAGGTACTTCTAAGGTGGATGACATCAACAGGTCTACTAAATTGGAGTGAAGGGAAGTGTAAAGGATAGTATACAGGTCAAAAATGGTATGAGCCAGAAAATACATGATTCACACACACACACACACACACACACACACACACACACACACACACACACACACACACACACACCATAATTGGGAGTAGAACTCCTGCCTATCTATGTGTGTCTACTATAGTGTTACACATTTACCACACATGCTACAGAGTTTACTGAACTTTCACATCACCAAAGCTGCTGATAACTCCACAGCTGTGGCAAAGTATTACAGGTGGCAGACAGTCTGCCTTCTGTTCCACCCGTACATCATGCTAGTTCTTTCTGTCTTGCACTTCAAATAGCATTATGGATTGGCAGTTCACCAGTCTATTGTATCATGAAGTGTGGCACACCTGTGAGCCATCAGCAGTACTCGTTCATCATGGATGTTGCCCCAGTACTTACTAGTTATGTCCACCCCTCCTGGCATGTTTGAAGGGTGGTTATCTGTGCTTTCACTCATTGACATGGTGCACATGTCCATTCTGGGGCACTGTTGCAATTGCCGCATGTATACAGACAACCCTCCCCTCTAAACCCCAAACACTCAGACCTGTGAGGGTTACCCATATATCACCCAATGTGGACATATGCACTCTCCAGCAAAGACTGGACTAGCAGGTCAAGAGGATAAGATCAACACCTGCACCACACCATTTGGGACACGTGCTCACCATGGCATCCACTTTGACAGCCATGGCATACAGTGAAAAGTCACATACTCACCTTCCCAGAGGCACTCAATGGACATCTACCCAAACAGCACAGACCAGCAAGGCAGACACCCACTCAGACACCGCGACATGGCACATGCCAAGGGAACATATTTAACTGACATAGTGTGCCCCCAACCTAAGCCCCTAAGGCTAACCACCTTGCACAATGCAGTGATTATGGTTAACTCAATACTGAGGCACATACATCCTACTCACTAGGTTGAATACGAGGCAGGTAATAGCCAAATATCAATCATGTGCCAGCATCTAACACATGACACAGCCAGTCATGTCACTCCACAACAACTATGAGTATCACTCTGTATCCATGTGGGAGTGAATGAATTGGGACACAACTCCCTGTACTACATGAAAGGAGACATGGTCGAACTCTATGATTATGTGGTTCAGGCAGGTGTGACAGTAGCCTTGGGCAGTGTACTGCTGTCACCAGAATGATGTTGCAGTACTATCAACAGATGGTTGACTGAAACATTGGCTTACGTGTTATGTGTCATTCTCAGGGGATCCAGGGCCTCTCTGCTTGGAATGGCATGAGTGACAGAATCCAGTGACTTGCCATGGATGTCATACATCTGTCACCGCTGGGTTGACAGGTACTGGCTGTGATGCCCGTGCCCTGCCCAGCAATCAAGGAGCCTCAATCCTCACCACTAACACCAAAGAGGGTATCTCATATATGAGGAAAGGATAACAAATATACACAGTAAAGTTCAATTTCCCTTAAGAGCACACAGAGATCTGTTTAAATTGCTATTGCAGCTCTGATAAACATTACATCATCTTTTTACACTTTCCTGGTGTTCCCAGGCTACACATTAACTACATTTACATTCTTAACATCTCCTTTTGTTATCTTGCAGCTGGTCAGGAACAGAGCAATAAAAATACATTTGCATGTTTAAATCTAGCTATTTAACTCTTAGTTAAACAATAGAAAGAATTTCTTCATCTAGACTTTTCAACACCACTGTCCACTTCAAAGGGTCACCACAGGTTTTACTTTGGTCAGTAAAGTGCACTGTTGTCACATGTATTTCCAGTTCCACATGCAACAGTATTTTTTTACATTTAAGACAACAAGCCTGTAGTTTACATTCATATTGACAAATGATAGAATTATCTGCACAATTCTATCTGGCTAGGCTGGCAGCTTTCACCCTTCTCTACCAGTCTTCACATTTCTCCCCTCTGGAGAACTCAAGCTAGTTTTTCAAGTGACCCTTGAGAAACGCCGCTTGAGAGGGTCAGGTCTATCTGAGTATACCTACCCCATTCCCTGTCTTGAGAGCCCATTTGCATTGGCATTGCTACTCCCACTGCAGTGCTGCACTGACATATCATATGCTTGCTTCCTAGGCTCCATCTTAGCAACTTGGCATTTTGCTGGCTGGCTCTGTTTAACCATATTAGGGGGTTGTGATCTGTCATAACAGTGACTTTCCTTCCATACAGAGAAGGTGGAAGTTTCTGCAGTGCCCACACTATGGCTAGACATTCCTTTTCTACAGCTGCATAGCATTCCTCCCTGGGTTGGAGCCTACAGCTGAGATAAACCACTGGGTGCTCTTCTCCCTCTGAAGAAATCTGGCTAAGTACAGCCCCCACCCCATGGTTTGAAGCATCCACCTGCACAACAAATTTTTTGCTGTAATCTGGACTGGCTAATACACGGGGTCCTCCCAAAGCTTCTTTAAGCTTCTGGAATGCCTGCTCACATGCTGAGGTCCACACTACATTATCTGGCCTGTTCTTCCTTGTCAGGTCTGGGAGGGGAGCAGCTATGGTACTATAACTGGGGACAAACTTTCTGTAGTACCCTGCTTTCCCTAAAAATGCCCTCACCTGCTTTTTACTAACAGATGCAGGCCGTGCCTGAATGGCTTCCTCTTTGGCAGGTTCTGGCCTTATCTTACCACTACCCACTCTATGTCCTAGGTAGGAGACCTCTGCCATATCCACCTGACATTTGCTTGGCTTAATGGTCAACCCTGCCCTCTGTAATCTGCCTAGCACTTCCCTGACATGCTGAAGGTGCTCTGGTCAGGAATGGCTGTAGATGGCAATATCATCCAGGTAAGCAAGGGCAAGCCCTCTGGCTCCTGCCAGGATATGATCTACCAGCCTCTGGAAAGTCACTGGGACATTCTTCATCCCAAAGGGCATCGTTGTGAACTTATACAAGCCAAAATGAGTCACAAAGGCTGACTTCTCTCTATCACTGGGAGTCAAGGGCACCTGCCAGTAACCCTTGGTAAGATCAATAGTTGTAAGATACTTAGCCCCATCCAGCTGCTCTAGGGCCTCATCTGTCCTAGGCATGGGGGTAAGCATCCTACTCTGTGTGACTATTTAATTTCCTATAGTCCACACGGAACCTGGTCCTGCCATCCTTCTTTGGCACCAGCACCACTGGGGAGGCCCAGGGACTGTTGGACTCTTGAATCACCCCTAGTTCCAACATCTCCTGTACCTCCTCCCTCAGGGTTGGTCTGTCTCTCACAGGCTTCTGACAAGGGGCCTGCCTAATAGGCCTTTGTGGTCCTGTATCCACCTGGTGCAGCACCAGGTGGGTACACCCTGGTTTCCCAGTGAGCATGTCCCCAAATTCCTCCAACACTGCTTGGATTTCTCAAACCTGGATAGGAGGTAGCTGCTGGGACATTGCTAACCTTCCACTGAGGTGTCAGCCTGAGCCTCACTGAGGAGATCAGTTCCTGGATCACCCTCAGACTCCTCCTGCAATCTACTGCAAATTCTCAGCACAAAGGCCTCCCTATCATGGTAAGGTTTCATCATGTTAACATGGTATAATTTGTGCCCCTGCCATCTGCCTAGCAGTTCCACCATGTAGTTAACATCACTTACCTTTCTTACCACATTGTAGGGTCCCTCCCAAGCTGCTTGCAGCTTGTTGTGTCTGACAGGAATGAGAACCATTACCTGCTGTCCCACAGCATACTCTCTAGCTTGAGCATTCGTGTCATACCACACCTTTTTCTGTTGTTGGGCTTCTGCCAGGTTCTCTTGGGCCAAGCCCATGAGTTATCTGAGCCTTGTCCTGAGGTTTAGGATGTATGCCACAACAGACTCCTTCTGAGACTCACACTCACCTTCCCACTCATCTCAAATTAAATCTAGAGGTCCTCTCACCAACTACAGCAACTCAAAGGGTGAAAATCCTGTGGATTCCTGGGGAACCTCTCTGTAAGCAAACAACAGACGGGGCAAATATTTGTCCCACTCCCTCTTAAACTGATCTGCAAATGCCCGTAGCATGGACTTGATTGTAGAGTTTAACCTCTCAACAAGACCATTAGTCTGGGGTTGATAGGGGTGGTCTTCATGTGCTTCACCCCACAGGACTTCGACAGATAATCCAGCAGGTCTGACATGAAACTGGCACCTCTGTCAGTTAGTATTTCATTTGGGAAACCTGCTCTGCTGAAAATCTCTAACAAAGCATTTGCCACCTTCTCTGCCTCAGTGGAGGACAAAGCCACTGTCTCAGGGTATCGTGTCACATAATCCACTACCACTAGGATATACTTTTTCCCTGTGGAACTTGGGGTAATCAGAGGACTCACAATATCCATAGCTACCCTCTGAAATGGCTCCTCAATCACAGGCAAAGGCATCAAAGGAGCTCTCACCTTGTCTCCTGTCTTGCCAACCTTGTTGCACTACTCACAGGTCCTGCAGTACCCTGTTACACCTCTGGAAATTCTAGGCCAATAGAAGTTCTGCATAATATGTCTCTGTGTACGTTTTATGCCCATATGACCTGCAAAGGGAATATCACAGGTTATAGCTAGAAGCACCAGATGGTAGGCTCTAGGCATTACCAACTACTGTACTCTCTCACCTTCTAGCCCTCCTTCAGGGGTCCACTCTCTGTATAGTAACCCTTTGTCCCAGTATACAGATTCCCCCTTTCCTTGAGAATCAGGTGCCTCCCTAGCTACCTGCCTTAGGCCTTGCAATATAGGGTCTGAGAGCTGAGCTTGTCTCAACAGTCTCCTTGTAACACTTCCCAGCTCCCCTTTCACTGGAAGTCTGGCATCCTCTGACAGTGATACCTCACTGTCAGTCTGGGTACTACTACTCACCTCTACCTTTGCAGTCACTCTGTCCAAGGGACCATCAGTACCCACAAGCAGCTGTGGCTCATCTTCAGTCTCACTGCTAGAGTGTAGCTCACTCCTTGAAGTAACCACCTCACCAGTCCTGGCTGCAAGTATGCAGTCTGTCTGGATATCCCCCAGGCTACCAGACCCATATGCTTGTCTCCTAGCCTCACTGCGTGTAACTGCATAAGCACATGGTACTGCCTCATTCAAATCCTTCCCTATCAGGACATCTGCAGGATGGTAGGTTAGCACCCCTGTTGTCTCAAGACAACCTACTATTGGCATTTTGTCTTTCCCACTTACTGGCTCCCTCACCTTTTGTTCCCTGCCTTGCCTGCATGGACACCTGTATGCCACATGGCCAAACTGGTTGCATTTAAAACATTTAGCCCTAGCTCCTGGACGTGTACCTGGACTAGTGACTTCCCCTGCTATTGGCAGATTCTGTTGTAGCAATCTGTGCTGCCCACCATGGGTTCCTTTAGACCCATGAGCAGTACTGGCAGTCCCCTTCCTGTGCAGGGCTGCCCTGCTTGCCAAGTATTGATCTCCCTTCTTCCCCAACTCATCTGAAGTAGCATATCGTCTACCAGCTAACCAGATCCTTATGTCCTCAGGCAAAGTGCTAAGGACTTGTTCCCACACCAAAAGGTCTGCCAGCCCTTCAAAAGTGGTGACCTGACATCCACTCACCCCCCTATGAAAATAAGTGCTCAATTCAGCAACAGATTCACACACACTTTCATCTGCCTTGTGTCTTATGCTCATGAAACATTTTCCTATATGTTTCAGGTGTTAGCTTAAACAGTTCTAAAAGACATTTCTTAACAGCAGTATAATCAAAACATGCAACATCAGACATTTTAGACAGAACAGTTACAGCTTTACCATGGAGTAAGGGAGTCAGGGACCATACCCAGAGCCCTTGGTTAACTTCATACTGTTTACATACCTTCTAAAACATATGAATGAAACTATCAAAATTATCCCCCTCTTTAAACTGCAGAAGAAATTTACTGACCTTTTCTGCTTCTGGGGTCCAGTTACTACCTTCCCCATTACCTCCATGACTCTGGTGAAGAGTCAGCATCTCCTTCTCATGCTGTCTCTGCTTTTCTTTTTCCTCAGCCTTCAGATATAGCAGTTTCTCATTCTCCTCAGCCTATAGACTCCTCTGTCTCTCAGCTGCTTCTATTTCCTAACACCTGGCCTCCAACTCAAGTCTCTTTAACTCCAGCTGGATTTTTAAATCCACTGCAGAAAGATGAGCTGTCCATTCCCCAAGGGAATTATATCTCCACTGCCAGTCTGATTGCCCTCCTGGTTGATGTTTTCTGATATAGCTGTAACCAAGGCTGCAATCAGGTCTGTCTTAGTCAGGTTTACATGCACCAGTCCCCTAGACTGGCACATCTCTGACAGCTGGCTCCTTGTCAGCTTACCATACTCCTCTGCTGACATGCTGCCTGCTCACCCTGAATAACTAAGCTAACAAAAGAAATAAAACAATTGTGATCTGAACTCTTGAGTATTCACTGTGTGGCTGTTTTAGAGTACAAAATACCTTCAAAGCTCACTGTACACAAGCTACAGCATTCACTCTACCCATACCACTACAAGCCAATTAGTATTTGCCCACTAATTAAATGTGATGTGGATATCCCACCACTGTCAGGCAATTAATATGTGAGGATATCCCAACCACTGCCACCAATTAATATGTAATGCCCGTGCCCTGGCCCAGCAATCAAAGAGCCTCAATCCTCACTCTAAAACTAGAGAGGGCATCTCATATATGAGGAAAGCATAACAAATACACACAGTAAAGTGCAATTTCCCTTAAGAGCACACAGAGATCACAGTCAGTCCAGGGCTGGTTACTCCCTTGCTCTCCAAGTCCCCAATAAGACTCCCCACTGGCACAGCTAAAGGGTCCAGATCTAAGCCTAGTGGTCAAGCTAAAACCTCTAGTACCCTCTCTGTCCAACCAGTGCTTTGTGTTCCTGCCCAAGTAGCTGACACACACACACTTTGAGATAAGAGTTTACACAACCACACATACACTTCTGGGGAAGGCTGGCACAGATTCTCCAGCTGTGCCCCTTTCTCCCAGACTATATGGTAGTTCCACCTGCCACCACCCACTAATACTTATCTGATACTCAAAGGGCCTTAAAAGGATGTCCAATTATTACTGTGCAATATTATTATCCAATTGGTAGTATAGCCCAGGGCTAAAGCTATTAGAATGGCCTTGTACAGTTTTACCAAAGGCATGCAAGTACTCTTAAGAGCTTAAGTTATCTCTACACAAACAAGCCACAGTTAAAAGGTTTTAAAATATTTAATAATAAATAATTAAAACCACAAGACAATACTTTCTACAAAACAGTATGGGCTAGTCAAGAGTTCAGAAATCACACAGAAATACTTAAAATAATTCAGTAGTACAGTTCTGACATAACAGAAAAACACAGTCTAATCTTTTTATAGTTTCTAGCTATCTCTAAAATAAAACACAAATCTAAGATAATTTACATAAGACAACAGGCAGAGTGCTGAGTTGGATGATCACGACAAAAATGCTTAATGCCTTCTGATTCTCTCTGTTTAAATTGCTATTGCAGTTCTGATAAACATTACATCATCTTTTTACACTTTCCTGGTGTTCCCAGGCTACACATTAACTACATTTACATTCTTAACATCTCACTGTTGTTATCTTGCAGCTGGTCAGGAACAGAGCGATAAAAATATATTTGCATGCTTAAATCTAACAATTTAACTCTTGGTTAAAACAATATAAATAATTTCTTCATCTAGACTTTTCAGCACCAATGTCCACTTCAAAGGGTCACCACAGGCTTTACTTTGGCCAGTAGAGTGCACTGTTGTCACATGTATTTCCAGTTCCACATGTAACAGTATTTCTTTACATTTAGGACAATAAGCCTGTAGTTTACAATCATATTTACAAATGATAGAATTATCTGCACAATTCTATCTGGCTAGGCTGGCAGCCTTCACCCTTCTCTACCAGTCTTCACAATGGATATGTGTCTTGCCACTCCTATAGTGCCTTATTAGGCAGTGTTCCTAATGTTATTACCACCATAACAGCTACATATGTATGCAATCTGAGGGTCATGCTGCTCAGTAGTGGACATCTAACTGTCAGGATGCAGTTACTCATAGCAGTTGCTGGAGTGGAGGACACATGTCTGCTGTAATGGACAGGTAGTTCACAGTAGCAGACAGCAGACCTGCAGTATCAGGCTATGATACATTCCAATGCTGTCTGCCCCCAAACATGGACCATACCACATCTCCACAGGTGGTGCTGTCTTCATATTCATTATGGATATCTCCAGACTAGTATCCCATTATAATGCATTGGAGATACTTCCAGTATGACTGCCTTGAAGTAATAGTGCTATCCAGACCATAGCCTGCTATAGGTCCACATCTATGTCCCTAGACTGTCAATGCACAATCCTCAACACCCTGCCATCTTTGATGGTCCAATGCAACACTGACATAGTATGAGTCTTCAACTACCCCTCCATCACCTGGGGAATGTAGCCAATTGCCAGTACAGTGGCCCAACACTTCTGGGATTCATCATTTCCATTGCCCTAGACCAGCTCATACTGACCCCTGGTAATGGATGCAACAACCTTGACATGTGTTGACCACTTAAGT
The DNA here is from genome assembly GCF_019279795.1 of Protopterus annectens. Taxonomy (NCBI): domain Eukaryota; kingdom Metazoa; phylum Chordata; order Ceratodontiformes; family Protopteridae; genus Protopterus; species Protopterus annectens. Next base: position 118,618,267 of record NC_056747.1, on the reverse strand, counting down.
ATGGGACCATTGCTCATCCCCAGATGTCAATCCCTGCATGGTGAGATTCACACATGCTGTAATCAACATGGAACTTAACATGTCAGCCACACCCCCCAAAAAGATAACCACCTAGCAAAAACTCTCCAAAGCTGACTTTGCAGCCATGAAAACAGGGGTGGATGTCTTCCCTGCACCCATGGCAATGGGATGCATCTGCATATCTGTGGAATCATACACATAGGCACTGTACAAACAGGTACATGAATGCATGGTACTAGCCAGAGCCAACAGAACCCAAACACTCTCCTCCAAATACTGGGGGAGAATGTGATGGTCCCCTGCCATTACTAAAGTGTACATCAGAAGGAGGACACTGTTGCAGGGAAAGGTGGTGTCCCATGACTGTTAAACTCCCTTATTAGCTTCAAACACAACTTTGGATCCTTCATGGAGTCCCCGACAGGCATCTATGACAGCAGAGATGCAGCAGACACTGACAACAGTCACAACAGCTTTGATAGTTACATCAACAACCTCTGGAGCATTAAACACAAGTGCTGTGAGTTACTGCACAAAGCTAATACCTATCCTGAGACAACAGATATTGGCCACAGTTTTGGCAATGCATTCAGTGCCAGCTTTACCCCGCTCTCCCCTCACAAATGATTTGCTGAGTGAATGTGTTCTCACATGCTGTATCCCATTTCCATTCTAGGCATCTGTGTCTCACCAGGATGTGGCCCTGCAGCAAGGCCACAGGGTATGGCAGTGTGGTGACACATCCACCATGTCATAGGCAGGGTACAGTATGTGCACAGTAATTCCCGGTCTGTAACACAGAGACTGCATATGCCTCACAGATTATAGGGCTGAGGGTTGTACATAGGTACATGTTGATGTACAACATCTGTTGTAGAATAGAGAATGGTACATGTTCTGGTTTGGACACACCTCCAATTGCTAATAACCACAGCCACAGGGGATATTCATCAACCAAAAACACTGGGATTACTATTCACACACACACACACACACACACACACACACACACACACACACACACACACACACACACACACACACACACACACTTGCCAGTACTGAGATCCATAGGTTTCATTGTTTCATAGGTGTGTAGTAGGTGAATGGGCCTGAAGGCTCTACAAGACTAGCCCAAGGGAATACCTTGGCATCAGGCCACATGACAATAGTCCCCAGTGTGGCTCAGGAGTATAGTCACTGGAGTGGTCCCCAAGTGTGGGTATTGTATTCTCCATCCACTCATCAAGGTTTCTATTATGGGTGGCCAGTGATGTGCATTGCTTCCTATGTATGTGATCTATATTCCATAACATGGACAGTGTCTGGGATGTGCATATGTCCTACATGCATGTTTGACATGTGGAAGTGTGCTTGAGGTCTCTGGGGCATGTTGTGTGGACAGATTGGTATCTTCTGATGTACCATTCCTGACTTCATTTGGTGAGACCTGGCTATGTAACTGAGGTAGTGATTGCACCTACGTTGACAGTATGATACTGGTATTCAGTGGAGTTCATGGCGTCTGTCCATACAGGGCATGTGTATAAGGCATGGTATTCCCTTTGTGGGGTACATTTGCAGACTCTGCAGTTGTTGCACGTGTCCAGTGGGGAACATGGCAAAAGGGCCACTGTACACATTGGTTGGGCTACTGAGGGTATGGAACAGGGTGCCATGTCCTTTTACTTGCTGGATAACACACAGTCAGGATATGTAACACATCAAAGTACTTTCCTGATGTCAGTGGCACTGTTGTGGTCAACAGACATGTAGTCCACTGCAATCACACCATGGGTATTATCTGTGAGGCAATATGCAGGGGAACTACCAATACAGTGGTTGTTGCCTAACCAAGTGTGTTTGTGTATGATACGTGGGTGGAGAGTGGTCTCTGAGTAATAGAAGAGTTGCCTATATTGTTCACTAATCCATACTGTCACATTTAGGGCTGTAGATTGTCTACACCAACCTCTATGGTGTTTGACAACTGTTGGCCTTGTAATGTGCACATTGGGACATACACTAGGTCATCAACATAATAATTTAGCAAAACCCACCCCCAATGGATCCTCTTATTACACAATTACACTGACCCCCACACAGGATACTGACGAGACACACACACACACACACACACACACACACACACACACACACACCCACACACACACACACACACTTGCCAGTACTGAGTTCCAAACCCCTACCTAGCTATGTATTGATACTACAGTGTACCACATTTATCACCCGTGCCACAGAGCTTATAGGATGGATGTCGTCCCAAGGTACTTCTAAGGTGAGAAACATCACCAGCCCTTGTAAATACTGGCATTGGGTGATGTAGTGGGTTAGAAATTCCAAAAAATGCTTTACCCTACACACACATTTACATTTGCCAGGGTGAGGTTCAAAACTCTATCTAGCTTTCTTTTTGGACCATTATGTTACGCATTTACCACATGCACCACTGACCTTACATGGTTTAGGGTTCCCAGCAGGTATTTCTAAGGTGGATGATATCTGCAGGACTGCTAAAGTCATTCACTGAGATGTGTACTGGGTGTAAATGAGGCCAAAATCTTTGAGGTACGGACATACATATGTAGACATATGTACACACACAAACACTTGCCAGGGATGAGATTCAAACCCATAGCTATTTAGTTATTGCTACTACAGTGTACCGCATTTATCATACATGCCACAGAGCTTAGAGGATGGATGTTGTCCCAAGGTACTTCTAAGGTGAGGAACATAACCAGACCTTGTAAATACTGGAATTGGATGATGTAGTGGGTGAGAGATTCCAAAACATATTTTACCCTACACACACATTAACATTTGCCAGGGGTGAGGCTCAACCCTCTATCTAACTATCTTTGAGGACCATTATGTTACACATTTACCACATGCACCACTGACCTTACATGGTTTAGGGGTGCCAACAGGTACTTCTAAGGTGGATGATATCTGAGGGACTGCTAAAATCAGGCACTGAGATGTGTACTGGGTGTAAATGGGGCCAAAATCGTTGCGGTACAGACATACATATGTACACACAAACACTTGCCAGGGATGAGATTCAAACCCATACCTATGTAGTTATTTTTAATACATTGTTCCACATTTATCGCACACACCATGGAGCTTACATGTTGAAGAGCTGTGCAAAGGTATCTTTGAAGGTGAGTGACATCAGCAGCAGTGCTAAAGGCGGGGTAAGGGAAGTGTTTTATAAGTGTGAATATATCAGGTGTCTACAAGGATACACAGACTCTTTTACACAATCACTCACATCCACACACAGTTGCCAGGATTAGGACTGGAACACCTACCTAACTAGTTTGATACACTATAGTATTACGCAGTTATTGCAAGCACCACAAAGCTTATATGTTGGAGAGCTGTCCAAAGGTATCTTTGAATGTGAGTCACATCAGCAGCAGTGCTAAAGGAGGGGTAAGGGAAGTGTTGTAAGTGTGAATGACCAATAAAATCAGGTCTCTCCAAGGATACACACACTCTCTCACACAAACACTCACATTTACACAGTTGCCAGGATCAGGATTGAAACTCCTGCCTAACTAGTTTGTGATATTATAGTATTACACAGTTATCACAAGTGCCATGGAGCTTATATGTTGGAGAGCTGTCCAAAGGCATCTTTGAAGGTGAGTTACATCAGCAGCAGTGCTACAGGAGGGGTAAGGGAAGTGTTGTAAGTACGAATAACCACAAAATCAGGTCTCTACAAGGATGCACACACTCACTCACACAAGCACTCACATTTACACAGCTTCCAGGATCAGGACTGGCATTCCTACCTAACTAGTTTGCTACACTATAGTATTACGCAGTTATTACAAGTGCCACAGAGCTTATATGCTTTGAAGGTGAGTGACATCAGCAGCAGTGCTGAAGGAGGGGTACATGAGATTTAGTGAGTGTGAATGGCCTCAACCATATTCATCTAGAAACACACACACACACACACACACACACACACACACACACACACACACACACACACACACACACACACACAACTTTACATTTGACAGGACTGAGATTACAACTGCTACATGGATACCAATTTGTACTCTAGTGTTACACAGTTATCACAAGCATCACTGACATTATAGGGCTGAGGGCTAACCAAAGGTATTTCTACAGTGAATGACATCAGCACATCATGTGATACAAGGCAATGGGATCTCTCTGTCACTGTCTGTCTCTTCCCCATGTCTCTGTGTGTGTATGTTTGACATTATATTATCTTGGCCTTAGATATGTGTGTGTATTCCTATCCAATGTGTGTGTGTGTGAAGTATCAATGGTGTACAATTTGATGTGTGTGCACAGATAGCTGTGAATAACCAATATCTGTAGTCCACTGTGTTGTGAGACATGGGCTTCATTAAGTGTAAGAGCATGCCCAGTATGACCTTCTAATTGAGTGTGTGCATCCATTCCAGGGAGGACTGAACTCCAGTTCAGGGTTTTATGTGCTACTGCTACACCTAGCAAACTGTTTCTCCAGGATATCTGTAGATAGGTTGCCAATATGAAGACACAATGGGCTTACCATACAGGGGATACTGTAACTATTGCTGTCTGTGCTGCCTGTGTGACATGTTTGGTTGTAGCATAGATATTCTGACATATGTACTGTTTTACACTGTGATGTGTCATGTCATCAACTACTGACAGTTATCATTCTTTGCTCACAGTTATTTATCAGGAAATACAAGATAGTGGTAGAAAACACGAGTAATAGGACCACAAACTAAGATAAAAACCTCCACGCCAAAGGATCCAAAGAAGAAGTTTTAACGCTTTTATTGAATACAGAACGTTTTCGCCACTGCACTGCAGAAAGCTTCATCAGAAACAGTAACAATAGGAAATAAAGCTGTTTTAAGTCAGCAAGTCATGATGTCATTTCCTCAAAAAAACAGCATGTCAATCAGCAATAAAACAAGGGAAAAGCAATTTTTTCCTTTTGAAATTCTATTATATTAAGAATATATATATATCCTAAAATGGTCAATTACTATATATATTAAATTAAAATCACATATAAAATAGGTACTGTAAGGAAACCAAACATACCTAAAAAAATAAGTACAATAATTACATGTATCCAGATCCTTAAAAACATAAACATTAACTTATCTTTGATAACTTTTGTATCTGAGTAGAGAGGAAATATTGCATGATTCATTAAGACCAGGGTAGAGTAGGCATCAACACCAATTTGCCACTCTAATTCCCTTGTCTCAGAATAGTGCCTGGGGTCCACCTCTAGGCCCCATAGAGACATGTTCAATCCCATGAACTCAAAACTGTGGCCATCATTATTGATTATATGCTTAGATAAAGCATTATCAAGTTTTTTATTTTTTATTGCATACAAATGTTGGTAGATTCGATCACTTAGTTTACGGTCAGTTTTCCTTATGTAAAACAGGGACAGCACACAAAAGCAACATATACAACGATTTTGTGTTGCAATTAATTCTAGTGTGTATGTTGTATTTCATATTCCTGATCGTAAAGAACCGCCAACCTTAATATGTTTACATCTATTGCAAAAGCCACAAGGGGCACTACCACTTGTCTTGAAGTATATGAAGGGCAAACAGGTCTTTGAAGTAATTCCTTCAAGTTCTTACCCTTCTGTAAACAATCGAAGGAGATGGACCTAACTTCTGAAGTAAAAAGCACAATTGTGTATAAAGTGCCAGTTCTTTTTTACAATTGCCCATATAGAGCCCACTTCTGTGAAAAAAGTTAACACAAAGCTGGTATTAAAGTCGGTAGGTTGGATAATCATATTAATGTTGATTTCAGTAGGGACATTTACAGTTCCTGGGTCATGTAGTTCCTCAGAAATGGACAACCTGTGAACATTAGAATTTAATAGAGGTTTATAAAAACCAGATGTTCTTTTTGTAACAACCTCATCAATGATTTCATTGATCATAGAAAGCGGTAATCCCTGTTGGAAAAAGGTCTTTTAAGAAACTACATTCAGTTTCAAATGTCTCCTGTGTACTACACATCGCTCTAACCATTTGACCTTAACAATAGATCTTTTCTGTTTTGGGGATGATTACTAGAGTAATGTAGAAAGCTGTTGCAGTAAGTGTCCTTCCTATAAATACAAGATAAGTAACAATTGTTACATAAATCTTTCATCAATTTAACATCTAGATAATCAATTTCAAATGGAGAAGTGTGCAGTAAATTTCAAAATGTGGAAGATCGTTCATCGACTGTACCAACTCAGAGGCTTCATTCTCAGAACCTTCAAAGAGGATGAAGGCGTCATCCAAGACCGTGTACAACTTCACCCTCTCCTTAAAGTTAGGGTTGGCTCTAAAGAACTCTTTCTCCCAATAAGCAACTACCATATTGGCCACACCCCACAGGAGACCCCATGGCTATCCCCTGTTTTTGCAGGTAGTATTGATTGTCAAATAGGAAAAGTTCGAAGGCGTGATGTCCAATAATTGAGTTACAGTGGATATTTCTTCCTTGGATGCCCCTAATTGCAACAACATAAGTTCGACCCATTCCACGCTTCTAAGTGCGGAATAGGCGTATATAAATCAACGTCGATTGTTAGAAAGTTGTATGAAGGGTCAAAAACAATATTGTTGATGGATTGCAAAAAGGACCAAGAATCCTTACAAATTTCAGGAATATCCTTAAGGTATTTTGTAAGGATACCATGGATAACTCTAGATGAAGGGTGAGTAATGGAACATCTACCATCAACCAAGGCACGAAAAGGTGGGTCCCTAAATTTTTATGTATTTTGCGACACCAAGCATCACAGGTACCTTGGGAGAGGAGATGTTAATGAAATTAAAGGTGTCAAGGTCTATGAGACCATCAATGAACAGGTCCCTAAAATAGCCACTAATCTTTTTATGTGCCGCTGCCATCTCATTCAAAGATGAGTGTTCATATGCTGGTGAGTCCAAGACAGTTAACATTCTCCTATTATAATCACAGGCATCAAAGATAACAAGGCCTCCACCTTTATCCGGTTTCATTACCCGAACAGGTAATTGTGAGACCTGTGTTAATGCACACCTTTGTTGGTAAGTTATGTTACTTTGATGTCTGGGTCCTTGCGCTTTTTCGAACAAGTGTCTGAGATCTAACTCACAAACATTTTCAAAAATGTTCAAATTAGGGTGGAGAGGAGACCAAAAGCCTTGTTTAGCTAAAATTTTGTTGGATTTAAAATGTTATGTGCGTAAATTGAATTTAAGAATTTTGTTTGATAACAACACTCTTGGTGAATGTCCTATGTTTAAACTACTTAGTACTTTTAACCCTCCTCTCCACCCTAATTTGAACATTTTTGAAAATGTTTGTGAGTTAGATCTCAGACACTTGTTCGAAAAAGCGCAAGGACCCAGACATCAAAGTAACATAACTTACCAACAAAGGTGTGCATTAACACAGGTCTCACAATTACCTGTTCGGGTAATGAAACCGGATAAAGGTGGAGGCCTTGTTATCTTTGATGCCTGTGATTATAATAGGAGAATGTTAACTGTCTTGGACTCACCAGCATATGAACACTCATCTTTGAATGAGATGGCAGCGGCACATAAAAAGATTAGTGGCTATTTTAGGGACCTGTTCATTGATGGTCTCATAGACCTTGACACCTTTAATTTCATTAACATCTCCTCTCCCAAGGTACCTGTGATGTTTGGTGTCCCAAAAATACATAAAAATTTAGGGGACCCACCTTTTCGTGCCTTGGTTGATGGTAGATGTTCCATTACTCACCCTTCATCTAGAGTTATCCATGGTATCCTTACAAAATACCTTAAGGATATTCCTGAAATTTGTAAGGATTCTTGGTCCTTTTTGCAATCCATCAACAATATTGTTTTTGACCCTTCATACAACTTTCTAACAATCGACGTAGTTGATTTATATACGTCTATTCCGCACTTAGAAGCGGTGGAATGGGTCGAACTTATGTTGTTGCAATTAGGGGCATCCAAGGAAGAAATATCCACTGTAACTCAATTATTGGACATCACGCTCTCTTCGAACTTTTTCCTATTTGACAATCAATACTACCTGCAAAAACAGGGGATAGCCATGGGGTCTCCCTGTGGGGGTAGTGTGGCCAATATGGTAGTTGCTTATTGGGAGAAAGAGTTCTTTAGAGCCAACCCTAACTTTAAGGAGAGGGTGAAGTTGTACACACGGTTCTTGGATGACGTCTTCATCCTCTTTGAAGGTTCTGAGAATGAAGCCTCTGAGTTGGTACAGTCGATGAACGCATCTTCCACATTTTTGAAATTTACTGCACACTTCTCTCCATTTGAAATTGATTATCTAGATGTTAAATTGATGAAAGATTTATGTAACAATTGTTACTTATCTTGTATTTATAGGAAGGACACTTACTGCAACAGCTTTCTACATTACTCTAGTAATCATCCCCCAAAACAGAAAAGATCTATTGTTAAGGGTCAAATGGTTAGAGCGGTGCGGATGTGTAGTACACAGGAGACATTTGAAACTGAATGTAGTTTCTTAAAAGACCTTTTTTCCAACAGGGATTACCCGCTTTCTATGATCAATGAAATCATTGATGAGGTTGTTACAAAAAGAACGTCTGGTTTTTATAAACCTCTATTAAATTCTAATGTTCACAGGTTGTCCATTTCTGAGGAACTACATGACCCAGGAACTGTAAATGTCCCTACTGCGGAAATCAACATTAATATGATTATCCAACCTACTCCCGACTTTAATACCAGCTTTGTGTTAACTTTTTTCAAAGAAGTGGGCTCTATATGGGCAATTGTAAAAAAGAACTGGCACTTTATACACAATTGTGCTTTTTTACTTCAGAAGTTAGGTCCATCTCCTTCGATTGTTTACAGAAGGGGTAAGAACTTGAAGGAATTACTTCAAAGACCTGTTTGCCCTTCATATACTTCAAGACAAGTGGGTAGTGCCCCTTGTGGCTTTTGCAATAGATGTAAACATATTAAGGTTGGCAGTTCTTTTACGATCAGGAATATGAAATACAACATACACACTAGAATTAATTGCAACACAAAATCCGTTGTATATGTTGCTTTTTGTGTGTGCTGTCCCTGTTTTTACATAGGGAAAACTGACCGTAAACTAAGTGATCGAATCTACCAACATTTGTATGCAATAAAAAATAAAAAACTTGATAATGCTTTATCTAAGCATATAATCAATAATGATGGCCACAGTTTTGAGTTCATGGGGATTGAACATGTCTCTATGGGGCCTAGAGGTGGACCCCAGGCACTATTCTTGGAGACAAGGGAATTAGAGTGGCAAATTGGTGTTGATGCCTACTCTTACCCTGGTCTTAATGAATCATGCAATATTTCCTCTCTACTCAGATACAAAAGTTATCAAAGATAAGTTAATGTTTATGTTTTTAAGGATCTGGATACATGTAATTATTGTACTTATTTTTTTAGGTATGTTTGGTTTCCTTACAGTACCTATTTTATATGTGATTTTAATTTAATATATATAGTAATTGACCATTTTAGGATATATATATATTCTTAATATAATAGAATTTCAAAAGGAAAAAATTGCTTTTCCCTTGTTTTATTGCTGATTGACATGCTGTTTTTTTGAGGAAATGACATCATGACTTGCTGACTTAAAACAGCTTTATTTCCTATTGTTACTGTTTCTGATGAAGCTTTCTGCAGTGCAGTGGCGAAAACGTTCTGTATTCAATAAAAGCGTTAAAACTTCTTCTTTGGATCCTTTGGCGTGGAGGTTTTTATCTTAGTTTGAGGAAATACAAGATAAATGAAGCTGAGACCAATATTCTGAGGCATATAGACTATGCATTCTGGCACACACCTGCCACTGTGGAGGGGTAGCTACAGACAATAGACTTCTGCTTCTGTGTAAATGGTGCAGCACTTTGTTAGCATGCTGGCTGGGGTTCCCCTCCTTGTGCTTTTCTCAACTGCATGGAATGGCCATATCCTTCTGGGGCCATACCTCTCAGCTGTACAGATACACCCAGGCTGTCCAGAGGCAGAACTCATATATCTGGTCAGTTTACCTTCATATTGTGGTTTACAAGCGGTTTTGTGGCTATTCATTAATGGGTTTGCAGTCGGGAGTAGTATGGGCAGACATTAGAGTTTCAGACTTCACACAATTCATGACATCCATGCTTTTACACCCAACCCCCCCCCCCCCCCGTTATTCTCTCCTCCATGTAACATTATGTCAGCAATATCTCAGAGGTATCCCTATAGTTGGGCCTTTATCACAGTAGTATTTATGGCCTGATCCACAGTCCTTGCAGTAGAACATGGGGAGGCATGCTACTGGCGTTTGTCAACATGGCATTGCATTTGTTTTCTGTTTACTGTTAGGTTGTTAGTTGGGACCCCCTGACATTCCATACATTGGCACTATGGATGAGGCATGGGACTTTGCCAGAGGACTGTAGGGCATTTGAGAGTGCTGCAGGCCATCTGTTACTGCATTTCTACGTGGAATTGTGGGGACGGTGCACACCTACGGACATTAACATTTGAAATGACTGTACTGGTATTTCAGTTACTCTGTTGGCTTCCAATTCATATTGCATTGTGACCTATCATGCAGACAGGAGGTGTATCAGTAGAGTAAACGTTAGATCTTAATAGCATCTATTCCAGTTTCAGACTTCTTACCCTTCAGAACTGGAATGCAACTGTCAGACCTGTTGTAGTGTGTCTGTGTATGTCTGGTGGGGGGACTGTTCACCAGTGCCATCATGTTTGGGCTTTAGCCCAGCCTTTCTTCATGGTCATCTACACCTGTCCTGCTGGGTGAGGCTGGTGTTGGATATGTGACCCTCATTGACATCCATGTGTGTGACCTATTGACACCCACAGTTCTTTGGGCCATCACATGTACTGCAGTGGGAGGTTGTCACCTTGTGTAGTGCTGCCTAGTATGTTGACACCAGTATTTGTTATGGATTTCCTGCTGTCTCATATAGCTGTCTGCTGCTATCACATTCAGCCACCCAGTTCCCTTGCATGTTTGCATCCATATCATGCATACAACTATCAGAACATACTACTGCATTCAGTAACTGATAGGAAGGGTGAATTACCTGGTCGCCGGGCCAATATTGAGGACAGTGCTGGAGGGCTGTCTACATTGAATGCACATACTACACTCCCTGTACATGGTAAAGCTCAGGTAGTGTCATGTTTGGCATCCCTTTTACTGTATGTGCGAGTCAGAGAGAGGTATCAGTCCCTGGGTCCCTACAGTGTCAGTGTGTGCTATGCATTGCCTCTTTGCCAAGGTCTGGGCATACTGTGCATGCCTCCTTCTGCCTACAGGGGCAGGCTCAGGATGTTCCTCCTCCTTGCCCCTCCCTTGGCAATGGTGGGGGGCTGTGTGACCCTGCCTTGTGCTGTTCCTGCTGTAGCTATTTCTGCAGGATCATATTGTGTAGCATGGTACATACTATGAACATTTGTGTACATGTAGCTGGAGAGTATTGCAAGGCTCCACCGGATATGTCCAGGCAACATAGCCATGACCTGAGCATCCCACACACATTCTCTACAATGATCCAGGTTTGTGAATGTGCCTCATTAGGGTGTTCTTGTTCGGGTGTGTGTGCATTTCTGATGGGTGTCATCAGCCACGGCTCCAGTGCATAGCCAGCATCCCCCACTAGATGGTCATATGGGATGTTCCCCCTGGCAAACGCCTGATACAGCTGTGAGCAATACCAGATGTGGGAGTCGTGATAGCTTCCAGGGCTGGCAGCACACAAATTCATGATAATGCCCTGGGATCGCACATGACCTGGCAGTTGATGGAGGGGAAGCCCTTGCGGTTTATGTAGACCCTGCCTCACTCACTGGGTGGTGCTTTGATGTGGATGTGCTTGCAGTCTATAGCACTAACTACCTCAAGGTATTCTGCTATATGGTGGAAGAGATGCATACATGTGGTCAGCACCTCACAGGCGGTGGGGAAATATATGTGCTCATTGGCATGTTGTGTCATGGCACCCATGAACTGGTGGAGTACCCTGGATGCTGATGCCTGTGAGACCCCCCCCCATGATATTCCCAGTTGGTCTTTGAAAGGTACCTGTGGTTGTATTCTTAAGCCTAGACATACCTTGGTATCCACTGTGATGGGTTCCTCTCTATTAGTTCTGTGTGTAAGGTGTGGCCTGCACAGCTCAACGATTTGCTGTAGAATGTCCCTGTCCACCCTATAGCGCTCCACTATCTCCAGCTCATGTAGGCTCTGGTAGGATGCCCTGGGTCTGTACACTCTTCTCCTCCTCACTGTGGGTCGGTTGTCAGCATTCTCCTCCTCACCACCCTCAGTGTCTAGCACATATTGATGGAGTAAAGCAGCAGCCTCTAACATATTTAATTATTTTTTCCAGTTAAAAATCCCCCTGTCTGTGTACACCGGTGGTGTAAAGTTTGTGGGAAAAACAGTCTGTAGGGTGTTTGCATAGTTTATATTAGTGTGCTGGGCTGCTGTATGTGTAATTGGCTGATTCTGATACACTCCACCTGCCAGCTATGCTAGTTCACCTTGATTGTCTTCCTACCATACCTCTCAACCTCCAGATCAGAGAATCAGGGACAAAGGACCTTAAAATACAGGACATTCAAGGAAAACTAATTAACATAAGATATGCATATTTAAATAAATGCATTCATGGACATGCCCGCACATTCAATTACACAAAGACACGGCATCATTTTAAGCATGTTTTTTTAATTAGAGAATTGTATACATAGACATGCTCAAAACAGAAAAAAAATAGAAAAAAAAATCTAAGACATGATGTGAAAATCTGTACAGTTGAGAGACATGCCCCAGCCCTGATACCCTTGCCCAGCACATTACGTTCCAATATTGCTCATACAAACTTAGAAAGTTGCTAGAATAACAGGTTTTGCAGTAGCATAACTTTTCTGAAAGGTATGAAGCCTGAAATGCACAAACACATACATTCATATCTCTTCTCTGCCTTTTGCCTTGTTACTATTTTTTATAGACACCAGGAGCAGTAATCATACCTCTTAACCTTTTAGAGCAAGAAATATGGACAAAGGAACAGATGTGGGACAAAGGCCCGAAAATGGGAATACTTTTTAAATATTGCTGTTGCAAACTTCAAACGTTGATAGATTAACAGATTTTGCATTGGCATGAATTTTCTGAAAGGTATGAAGTCTGAATCTCAAATGTGTGTCATTATTTTCAGACTTTAGTGGCAAATCATTAAAGACTGATCTGCCAAAACCCCACAATTTTATGAAAAATGAAACAAAAATACGAGGCAAAAATCTGGATATTCTACACAAATCTCTACAGTTGAGAGGTGTGGTTGCTGACAGCTATTTAAGATAAGCCTGTTTCAGTCTCTGTGCTGTTGCAATGATAACAATTAAACAGTGTCAGGTTTTCACAAGTTTACATGCATTTCTTTCTGTGGAGGTCGGATGTGCTGGTTATATATATTTATTAATTTATAGTAAATTACTTTACATTTACTTTTTTGGAAGAGTTCAGATGCTGTTCTTAGAAATACTTCACTATGTTTCATCCACACCTGCCTCAGTGCCTCTCAGTCTCTTAGCAGAAGAAGTTCTGAACAAAGACTGAAAATAAGGGTCAAATTTTACATCACTGCTCTTATACAAAGAAAGTTGATAGAACATAAGGCTTTGTGTTAGCATGGATTTTTCTGAAGGCTATGAAGTCTGAATCTTAACGTCTGTCGTTATTCAGTGATTTGTCTGAAAAGCACACATTTTATGAGGAAAAGACCAAAAGTATAAAGCAAATATCTTTACATTTTGCAAAATTCTGAACATGCTCCTCTCGCTATTATCATCTGGTACTTCTTGTTCTGCGCTGTCATTTAGAGTCTATTGGAAAACAGTGCATACTAGACGTACCTTAGGATAAAAGATAAATCTTAGTTCAGCAGAACCGGACTGGTAACTCAGACCACAGACCTCCTGGGAATAATTTAGTCTGTCTCCGTTGACCTGGGGCTGAACTCCAACTCCTCTCAAGTTTGGATAGATCCACAGCTTCCCTTAGTCTCTCCCCTCTCTCGTCTCTCCATCAGCAAATGAACAAACATTGCAAACGTCTTCTCTTGACCTCTCAGTCAGACAGAATTATAACGCCACCATTCCTGCAGCTCCTGTTGCCTTGATATGTGGACTAAGCAAACCTAATTGAGAACTTGAAGCGCACCAGGTCTGCCGCAGCCACTACATGCAAAACAGGGCTGTGAAGCAATGCTCTGATTGGCTGAAATTTCTACAGCTAGAACAGAGCTTGCTTTACCACAAATCCGGGAGTACTTTCACCCAAATCGGGCCCTCGAGGAAGGTAAGCTAATTTCAGATTAAAAATGGGTGTTTTCGGTTAATTCGGGACGATTGAGAGCCATGCTTCCTACTGCTGTTTCCCTCCCCACTTCCTCCCTATTTAAGCCCTGAGGTGCCCCGTGCATACCTGGTGCTCAAATGTAAACATTTCTGCTATTTCTTGTGTGTTTTTTTTTTTTTTAGGCCCGCTGTGTGCCACGCACACCCATTTAGCTAATGTAAGCACTTTTAAGCAGAAATGGCCCTCCCTGGTAATGAACACGCTCTGCATTTCATGGAATAAGACAATACAGCCTCAGACATACCCCCTTCCTTAGCTGAGCTTATCTAAGGGCAAACACAGGCCACAGAGTCATTCAGCTCTTATACTTGCACTGTTGTATTGCTGCACCTACACAGTTAGGTACAAGCTGACACTGAGGAAATCTGTGATTCAGTATAACTCCCCTCATTTGCATACCCCACTGTGTAAGTTACTGCACTTAGACGGACCCTTACCCCTTGACAACCAGTGCTCCCTTGTATTATTTACATTCTGCATGGCATTAACTATAATGGCAAAATGCAGAATTATTTTAAAATTGACTTTTCTCAATTTTTTTTATTTTCAGCATGATCCCGTTTGTGCGCTGCTGCCTTAATCTTAAACAGCCGTGATCAGCCAAAAAAAAAGTTTAATTTCATAAAAAAAGTTTATTATTAAAGGACCACTACAGGCAAATGATAAAGAAAACCTATATTTTTATCTTGCCATGATTTACTACACCTCCCAAAGCTGCCTGCAGCAAAATAAGTACTCATTCCTAATTTTATTTTGTTTTTACTCTTGTCTGCCCTCATGGGGGCAGACATCGTGATTCCTTTGGAAAGCTAAATCTGTCCCGTAATGCACAAACTGAGAACAAATAGCCCTACCATTTGTTGTCAAACTAGACTTCCATTCACTTAGAATGGAACACCTGAAAAAACTGCCAAGTTTGTGAGTCTGCAGCTCATGTGTCATTGACTGGTATGAGCTGAGTTTTACAAATGTTGTTCCTACTGATGTACTACACATTCTCTGAAAGAAACTTGCAAAAGTGTCAACAAATTACTGAGATAAAAAAGACTTTTCACAAGGAGCAGTTTTGCAAGTTTCATTTCCTGGCCAGGTTACTCCTCCCATCTCCCCTCCTTCAGAGGGTTACAGTCTCACATTTCCAGCTTTACTAGATTCAACTATTTAGTCAGCTTTGCATGACAATAGACATAAAAAAATATCACAGCCTGGTGTGCCACTAAATCTGTTCCCTTGTATGTCTCTATGCCTCTTCACTTCTGAATAGCATTTCCCAGGAATAAAAAAAAAAAAAAAAAAAAAAGCAAACGCATCAGTCCAGAGTTTAGGCCAGTCTATCCATTTAAAATGTGCACAGTAAAATATTCAACTTATAATGCATTTCGGATACTGACATGGTTATCTTTACATAGTTATTCTCTTATAGTATAACCTAAACTTATGGTATTTAATGATAAATTTTACAACAGTTCTCAGTTTCTTAACAATGACCTCCCAAGCCTCTGATGTGACCTAGTACTTTTTCTTACTATTGCTTTATCTATTTTGTCTTAGTTGTATACCTGTAGCATGTCTCTCATCCTCTCAGCAACAGAGTCCTGGAGAAAACTTCCAAAGCAGATACTTGTATTGAAAGAGTAGCAGCAGCTGTAGCAGTGATGCACTCCAAAACAGTGCACTCAAACATAGTACTGACAAACACAGGGGAATGCATATGTCTGAATCAAGCAGTGATGAAATAGCTAGGGACTTCACCGAGCACAATTTTACTCTTAATCTCTCCATTTCATAATCCATAACATTTGCACCACACTTACAAAGGCACACCTCCACCTTCCACAAACACAGCTACCCACACCCACACAACATACCAGTCAAATTTAAGGCTTTTCCCACCTCTCTGCAAAACACTGCTGTAATGGCTTTGGCAAACAAATGAAAATGATTGATGGACGTTGGTTCAGGACTACCATCCATATCTCTTAAAAGTACAGATTTTTGCAGAAAAGTCCAGATTTTTTGTCTGTTTTTCATAAAATTGCAGTTTTCTGTTAAATCACTGAACACTGAAGTCAGAAAATTGACAGGCATTTGATTTTCAGACTTCATATCCTTAAGAAAATTCACTTTAATGCAAAACCTGTTTATCAACTTTCTAAGTTTGTAAGAGCAATATTTATCAATTGTCCCAATTTTTGGGCCTTTGTCCCCTATTATTTATGGCCTTGTCCAGATTTCTTGTTCTATGATGTTAGAGGTATGTTGCCATCCATTTCTATTGGAGCCAGTCCACTGCACTTGCACAAGTGTCCCCCTCAGCAGGGCAGCAAGCCGGTATCAGTGCAGATTTGCTTTGTAGTTTTTACATCTCACACACACACACACACACACACACACACACACACGCACACACACACACACACAGAGTAAATCTTGCTGTCCATGTTATTTCTTCTTTTCCTTGGTTTTGTTTCTCTTACTTGTAATGTTACTTTTACTCATTTTTTTCTCCTGCCTCCCATATCTACCCTAATTATTACTTCTAACAAATACTTCTTCTCACTCTTTCTTCTCTTCCCCTCCTCCTCTTTATCCACTATTTGAACTTTTCCACTCTGACATTTGCTTTATGGGTAAATAATGAACTGTCACCCATATAATGTTAGCACATTTCAGTGCTACATAATATTGTATTTAGTCTAATAATAGGTTCATAGGTAGGTACTAGGCTATTGGCCCAAGGGCCTAAATAAGCCTAGCCAACAAGTTTCTCTGGCTTATGCCACCCAAGAAAGTTATTTTCCTGTGCCACTGTCGAGCAGAGCCACAGAAGTGATTCCCAGGGTATATTTTCCTATCTCCCATCCACTCAGATTTTTCTTGAAAGGTGCTAATGAGGAACTTTGCTTGA
This sequence comes from Protopterus annectens, assembly GCF_019279795.1. Classification (NCBI taxonomy): domain Eukaryota; kingdom Metazoa; phylum Chordata; order Ceratodontiformes; family Protopteridae; genus Protopterus; species Protopterus annectens. The sequence goes on along the minus strand of NC_056747.1, from coordinate 118,600,824 downwards.
CATAGATGGGTAGCTTGTTCCAGAGTATGGGAAGTCTCTGGGACAGGAATCTCTCTCTCCAGCATGTCCTGTTTATTGCGGTGACAAGGTTTAGGTCCCTAGAGCATGTAGCTCAGAGGGATTGGGATTTCTTTAGGTGTAGCATGTCCAACAGCTCTGGGTTTGACATAGCTTTATATGTTAGGCAGAAATCACCTCAGAGTAGGCGATATGCTACGGAGTAAAGCTGGAGTTTTTTTAGATGGTCAGTGTAGGGCATCTGTTTGAGGCCAGTAAACCTCTTTGTGAGGTACTTCTGCAGCCTTTCCAGCTGCTGCAAATGTCTTGTGAGGTACATTCCAAAAGGGGCGTTGTACTCTATAATGGGTCTAATGAGTGACAAGTAAAGGGGAACAATGACCTCTTTTTTCCTGGATGAGAACCCTTTTGTGATGAGGTGTGCCATGTAGAAGGACTTCCTGACTACTGTGGCGATGTGATTATCAAAGGAGAGACTACTGTCCACCTGGGTCCCAAGGTCTCATCACACATTTGGTGTTAAGTAGACTACCACCTACGTGGTAGCTCACGGGTACAGAGTTTTTACTAAAGGGGATGACAATGCACTTTTTGGTATCGAGCTTGAGGCCATGGCTCTGACACCAGGCATTTGTCTCAGTGAGGCCCTTCTGTAGGATGTCCACATCATTTGGGGACTCGACTATGGCTCCTAATTTGCAGTCATCTGTGAACTTTGCTAGCCTAAGGCCTTCTGTGTTAGCCTGTACTTCAGAGATGTAGATACCAAACAGGAGAGGTCCCGGGACTGAACCCTGTGGTGCTCTACTTGTCACTGGTTTGAAGTCAAATTTGGAGTCCGTAACTTTTACACTGTGGGTTCTTTCAGTGAGCAAGTTGGCAACCCATCTTGTGACATAGGGATTTATATCTAGTTTAGTGAGGTTACCTATAATTACAGAATGGGGGAATGGTGTCAAAAGCCTTGGCGATGTCAAGATAGGCTGTGTGAACCACCTTACCCTCATCTACGACTTTTGTGACTGCCTCAAAGAAGTTGATCAGGTTCAGGAGGCATGAGCTGCCTTTCACAAACCCGAACTGGGTGGGGTCCAGAGTCTGGAGGTTACCAATGTCTTTGTTTATGAGTTCCATGATGATACATTCCATGGCCTTACAGACCAGGATCATCAGGCTAATAGGGCGATAGTTCCCAGGATCAGTGGTGGCTCCCCCTTTGTGGAATGGGATAATTGTTGTTGTGCACCATTCAGTGGGCACAAAGCCTGATGTGAGGCTATGATTGAACATGGTGCTTAGTTGGGGAGCCAGTTAATTCTGAAGTTCGTGCAAAACACATCCTGGGATGTTGTCAGGTCTCATGGATGCTGCGTTTTTGGCTTTAGAGGATGCAGCTTTTACCTGCATAGTTGTGATTACAGGGACTCTGCATTCTTCCTGTGTAGATATGGGCCCTTTAGGGGGTGAGAGGGGGATAAAGTTAGCACTGAACCTATCTGCCAGGATGTTGGCAATATCAGATGGTTCTGTAATTTTCGTGCCGTTGTGCTGTAACTCAGAGCAGATCTTGGTGTTGCCATTGAGATTCTTGACATAGGTATTGAATGCTTTGTGGTTGTCCCTAGAATCAGTGGCAATTTTGTTTTCATAGCTAGCTTTGGAGAATATTATAAGGGATCTCAGCTTCTTACTGAGGCTAACCAGGGAGCTCCTCCACTGATGGAATCTTACTCTCTTTTGCAACAGTTTCTTCCTTCTGTTGTAGAGTTTGTTTATGGCATTATGGCAGGGGACCACCAGATTGGCTTCCTTTTTGATCTACAGCTGAAGCTGTTGTGCATGGAAGATGATACATCCATTGTAAGCAGCCATGTTATATTTTCCATTTATAACAATCTATTTATAATAATCGTGCTGAAGTAATTGGATAGATGTGTGAGTTGTTAAGATGTCAAAAAGGATTCTTATGAGTAAAAAGTTGCATTGTTAAAAATGACTTTTTTTAGTATATATAAAAGTTTTGGTGTTGATGCAAAAACCTTAGCACACCGAATATATAGTGTTAAGGTTAATTTAAGAAACTATGTATTACATGCTGCCTCCTAGGTATAAATACTTTATAATTTTTATAGACAAATGTTTTATATATATATATATATATATATATATATATTTATATTCTAATAACTGATCTGTATGGTTTCCAAGAGGCTAGGACATACACTTTTCTAGCATATCAAGTAGCCACCTCTAAGCACCAGCTAGCTAACTAAAGGGAAACGCTGGACTTCTGTAAAGGAAATGGCATGTTTTTTAACATTTTTTATATCTAGTGAAAAGGACTTGGAATAGTCTCATTTTACAATTTTGTATATTTCACCTGTGTTACCTTTCAATTGAATGTTTATTAGTTTAATTCTTGTTTCTGGTTTATAATCTATTTCTGCTACTAGATTATCTTACACACAAACAGATCTGGAGAAGTAATGAGCAAAAGCGCTCTTTCTGTCATTGTTTAATCTCACAGAAAAAACTTCTTTCTTCTTCAAATTCCTGGTGTTAAAACTAAAAGAGCCCCATAAAAGCAGGCACAATCCTCATGGCTCAAATGTTATTGGAAAATTTGATATGAGATTCCCAGTACATATGGGTGCCAAACAATCCCTATTGCCCCATTAAAGGCTTAGTTCCTTGCTTACATTCCATAAGAAGGGACAATAAACTGATGATTTTAAATAAATAATAATGACCTTAAAACAAGTCTGCATTTTAGTGTGCAGTTGTTAATGCTTTTGAAAGCAGGAAGTACTAGGGACAGTGGACAGTCTAAGACTACATGCAAATTAAGTTAATTTTTTCCACCAACCACACAGACTTCAATATACAAATTTGGTGCACATTAGATGGATTTTTTTCCGTAAACCACATGTTTTCAAACAAACACGCACATCAGTTTTAGTCCCATCAAGCCCACCTCATAGCACAACACTCACTTCCCCAATATAGCATTTAAAAACCTTTATCTTACTGCTTGATCTGAAGAAGTTTTATAATTGACAAAGGCACTCTTCAAGATTACCTTCAATAAAGATCTGAAAAAGGAGTCTTCCTTGATGTGGAGTTTTCTCTTTAACTGGAGTTCGGGAAGCTTACATTCTTCATTCAATATCAAACACCTGGTCATTATTTTTTATCTCTCTCTCTCTCTGTCTATATATATATATATATATATATATATATATATATATATATATATATATAAGTATATATATATATATATATATATATATATATATATATATATATATATTTATATATATATATATATATAATGTATATGTATATATATATTATATATACACACACACACACACACACACACACATTATATATATATATATATATATATATATATATATATATATATATATATATATATGTATATAGCTATGTTTGTGTGTGTGTGTGTGTGTGTGTGTGTGTGTGTGTGTGTGTGTGTGTGTGTGTATCAGTGGCGGCTGGTGACTTCGAATTAAAGGGGGACTGCAGGAGACAGCGGAATGGGTGGGGCCAATGGGAAGGGGTGGGGCCAACTAGGAAGAGGTGGAGCTATGCTCAAAACCACAACAACTGAAACTTTAAATACGCTACCCTAGCTGCCAAACTGTCTTTACGAGAGTCCAATCAAGACAAAATGAAGTGTAGAAGAAAAAAATATTTCAATGCATTGGCTACATGACAGCTTATTTAATATCTAGAAGGAAATGCAAAGGTTGTGAGGAATGAAAAAATAAATTACTTTTTAGATACATTATTGGAATGCCAGTCAAAATCAAGTATAAAAAAAACAAGCAGCACTCAAGTCAAACCACTTTTCCTTGCAGTGCAGTTCCAATTATAATTTATATTCAGCTTTATAAAATTACTAAGTAGCATGCTGAACGTAGCAGTCTGTGATACCCTCACTTGTAAAAATGTTTCTTATCCAAAAAAGACTTACTGCCTGACAACAACTATCTACTTGTTTCATGGGGAAGACATGATCAAAGTAAAAAATGAACAGCAAACAAGAAACAAGCTCAAGATAAATTGCTTAAAGGATCACGGCACAAGTTATGGACCACACATAATAGATTAGCATTCTGTTTAGTTTATGGGTAAAGCCTGCAAAGATGACTGCAAGTCTCCAACAAAATGTAATGAGCTTCTGAAAATACTGTAATCCTGTCCTTTATTACAAATACTGTCATATGCATTTCATTACCCAAGGCTTATACGTTATCTAGTTATGTAAATATTCTCTGCATGGCAACAAAAAAGGCTTTCAATATTGGTAATTCTTTAACAGTATGTTTATTAAAACTTACTTGCATCTTACAATCTCCGACAAGCTTACCTGATGGTCATTAAAGCATTGTACCTAAACACAGAGCAACAGGGCACTGCGACAACATGCATTTTCTGAATAATAAGAAGCATAAATCAACAGTATAAAATTATTACAGGAAACCAGAACATTCTACAAAATCAAGGACAGATGAAAAGCCACTGCCGTACTTGTGTCCCCCTTAGATGGGGAACACTCTGCACACTTACACTGCATAACTGCTCCTTGCCTTGCTAGGACACATCAAGAGTCACTACATGGGGGAGTGGGGTGCAACAAGTATGTCACAATTTGAAATGTCTCTGGCTGATGGTGATGGCTCTGACACTCATACCTCTCAACCTTAGAGCAAGAAATCTGGACAAAGACATACATAGAACTAGAAGTGGGACACAGGCCCAAAAATAAGGACAATTTTTAAATATTGCTCTTATAAACTTAGAAAGATAATAGAGTAGTAGTAGGTCTTGCATTAGTATGAATTTCCTGAAGGGTATGAAATCTGAAACTCAAATGTCTGCCATTATTTTCTAACTTCAATCTTTAATGATTTGCCACTAATTTGACAGAAAACCACAATTTTATGAAAAACAGACCAAAAGTGTGATGCAAAAATATAAAATTTCCACACAATACAGCTGGGAACCTGTCAAAGAAGGGAAACCTTTTTAATATTAGTACTGTTAATTTGAGCAGCTGACAAAATTAGAGAATCTACATGCATTTCTGAAATAAAAGTAATCTATAACTCTGATCATTACAGTTATTTATAATTGTAAACCCTCCACGTTTTCTTCCAAAATTGCTATTTTGCGGAGGGATTATTAGGGGGAGAGCAACATTTTGAGCCCAAATTGGGGAAAGTTGAGAGGTTTGGATATTCCTAATTCTATAAAGTGATTTATTTGCACATACCTCTCAACCTCTTAATGCAGGAAATCTGGACAAGGCCAAATATATTGGGGGAACATACAAAAAGTACTAAAAATTGCTATTGTATAAACTTAAGACAGTTGATAGAATAACAGACAGTTGATAGAATAACAAACATTTGATAGAATAACAGGTCTTGCTTTAGCATGCATTTTTCTGAAGGTTACAACATCTGAAACTTAATGTCTGTCATTATTTAGTGACTTCGTTCCTAAATGATTTGCCAGTAAATCACAAATTTTATGAGGAACAAACCAAAAATAAGAAGCAAAAATCTATTCATTCTGCAAAAATCTGGACAGTTGAGAGGTATAGTTTAACCGGCACTGTCTTGAGTTTGCTGCCTTTCCCCCCTCACAAAATCATGGTTGAATGGTGCCTCTCCCCTGCAGCCATTCCAGTGCCCCATTGCTTGGTTATTTCACCCCATTTACCATAAACACTAATGTGCATACTGCTTTACTTCTGCAATGATCTGGATTTCATTTGAAAGTTTTATTTTGCATTTTACAGCAAATATCTGCTAAACAAAGCAATACAGTCTCACAATGAAAACAGACTTGGCATTAAAACTTCTCTGCCCTTGAAACTCACATTCATTGAAACCCACGTTCGAAGAAAATACATTTCTGCCAGTGGCAGATAAAGATTAACTTTGGGCTGTTTTCATATCATAGGCCCCTTGCACATGAAACATACACATGCTCTTTGACACACCTTCCCGATTGTATTAAATTATATTCCTTGTACAATACAGTACAGTTGTTAAAGGACATTTTAAATTTACTGTTTTGAACATTTTTCCAGTAAACAATGAAACAAAATGCATGCACCAATAATAACAAAACTGCCCAATTCAGAACATTTCCATCATAAAAGTCTACTCAGACTTCTACAGTCCACCAATATCAGTAAATATGCACAATCTCTGAAGTAGTAAAAGTCATCTAAATAATTCCACATTAAAGAAATCTGTAACTAATGAAGAGGTTGCTGCTAGCAAACAAATTTATATATTTCATTATTTCATCTACAAATAAAGTGCCTGTTGCCCTTGTGAAATAAATTGCTTATGTTACATTAAAAAATGATAAGCTAGTAATATTGAAATAGGGAATGGATGGCAAACTGATAACAGGTTAATAGTTACTAGGTATCTTCACCAAAAAGGACTGCAGCATCCACCCCCTTTACAACACAGTACATTATCAGCAATGCATCTACCTACTGTGGGAGTAGAACCCACAGCCTTCTGCATCAAAAGCAAATACACTACCTGTTGTGCTATTAACAATACAAGCAGACTCAGCATAAGCAACACAAATCTTTTTTTCTCCTGCAGCTCTCAGCTCTTTGTAAAATCTACTCGACACTCAGCTGTATCTCTGAACTTTGCAGCACAAGAAATCTGGAAAAAAATCAACATTTAGTGGGGGGAGACAAAAGCCCAAAAATCAGAGACACATTTTAAACACTGCTTGTATAATGTTGGAAAGTTGCTAGAATAAAATGCTGTGTTACCACCAGCCATATCACTGCCAAGTCTGGAATCCAGGAACCTGTGCAAAACAGTCAGAGCAACATACCACTATGCCAAATCAGCTGTTTTGTGAAAATGAGGAAGATTGAAACTCAAATGGCTACCATTTAGTGAATTCAGTTCTCACCATAGCTGTCAACCTTAGCAATAATGGGGGAATACAGTCCAAAAAATAGGGACAAATTTCAAATATCCATCTTATAAACTTAGAAAATTGCTAGAATAAAATGTTTTGTCTTACCATGTACTTTTTGAAGAATATGAAGTCTGAAATTCAAATGCCTGTCATTTTTATTTAACATTTGTTAACCAGGAAAGTTGGACTTGGAACAAAAGCCAATTTTCAGCACAGGCCCAGGAAGAAACACTCCAGACACATGTCTTTGTAAGATGAGAGGACGTGCCAACTCCACACAGAAAGCACCCCAGCCAAGAATCAAACCAGAGAAGCTGTAACTATCAAGCAATAATGCTACCCCTGCACCACTGACTGACTAAAAAAAATATAGAACCCACAGATTTTATGAGGAACAGAACAAAACAAATATGAGGCAAAAATCTGCAATTTTTTTACAAATGGTGGTGGGTAGGGAATTCAGGTCCTTGCCACCTGCATACAAGTTACAGAGTTCAAGCCTGAGGTATTCCCTACCACACCACCATGAGTTCTCTCTAGCCACCAGTATATAGCAGCTGGGACATTTCACACACACACACACACACACACACACACACACACACACACACACACACACACACACACACACACACACACACACATTAGAAGCTCACCTTCATCTCTTTCCTTCCAATGAGCCCGAATATAACACATCCATTGAGCTAAGAAATCCAGTCCTAAACATTGAGCCCGCGCTAATGAAGTCCTGTGTACGTTAGCTGCAGCACTAGTTAAATGCGATTGGTCCAGCACACCTTGTTAGCTGCTGTGCTAGTTAAATGCACCTTGATTGGTCCAGCCTGCTTCTGCTGCAGTCAGGAGTGCCTCCATTCTGTGATGTCACCACCGCACGGACTGCTGGGCATCTGCGGGGCACAGATGCCTTTCCCCTTATGTAGACTGCTGAGAAAGCAATCTGAGAGTGTTCCCATGTGTGCACAGATGTGCGGAGTACTTCCGGGAATTGCGGTGTTCATAACATTTTTTTTACTTAATTTTGTGCTTCTTTACTTTTATTTTTTTTGTTTTCTAGGTGGGAGGGCTGCAGTCCTGCAGTCCTATAGCACGAGCCGCATCTGATATATATATATATATATATATATATATATATATATATATATATGTGTGTGTGTGTGTGTGTGTGTGTGTGTATGTATGTATAGCTTTAATGCTAATGAGATAACTGCAGTAATTTCCACATCACATGGTAAACTATTATTTCTAATGAAATCAGCATTGAAAATAGACATGATGAAGATAAGGCCACATGTCCTTTCTCTGTGTTATTTATTTAAACTCCTAACATGACATTAAACACTGCCTGTGTAATAACCATAACATACACCCATACATGACCACTACCACACATTCATAAATTTATCATTACTATATTTCTGAATAACGATTTTTAAACTACTAACCTTTCTAAAAAGTAAGTACTGCATACCTGCATCATCCAAAAATATTCACTTTCTGTACTTAAATCCTTAACAGATACTTCCAGTTTCTCACTTACTTCCAGTATTGTTAATTCATTATGGAAATCTGCTATGATAATCCCACTACAAAGAATAACAAATACCTTAGGCTTTTTTTCTTGTTTTGATGTAATTATCTATGTGAGTGGGCTAATCAAAGAGTACTTTTCAGTCAATGAATCAAGCTACATGGGAAAACAAGAAGTACAAAGCTTGCAAAGGAATTATATTTGACAATAATAGTAAATACATTACTGTGAAATATGAAATATTTCTGATACTGTAAAACCAGTAATTTTAGTTAACTGAAAAAGAAACTGAAAACAGTGGAACATAAAGGTACATGCAACAACAACAGTACATGTTCATATAATCACTGCTGCAGTAGTTTTAGCTACCAGCCAGCCAGCTTCCAAAGCTGCAGGATACCTTTCATGTGACCAAACTGTCAAACAACTCAAGTTGAGCTGACTAAAAGACAAGTTTGGGCTTGAAACCCTTCAGAGCTTTACTGCTGCAGCAGGGTATGTACCTCTGAGCCTTTCAAGGGTCAATAGTTGGCTTGTGCTTTCTTTAGCTGAGCAGATAAGTTCCCTTTGGGGGCGAAAAATTCCATTTTCTTAATTCTGTTGATATTTTATTACTTTCCTTTTCAGGAAGGTTATTTTAAAGTTAGGAATATTGTGTTTAATGGACTGTCTTGAGACTGTAACATAATTTTAAACAGAGCTCTTACTTTTTGCTTTCAGTTTAAAAGTGGTGTAAAGTAAATGAAAACATTTCTTCTGTGAAGAAATTGTGTTTATTTTACTTTTATAGAGCTGACAGCCAAATTCATTAAAGCCTACGCTAAGTGTACACAATCTGTATTCATATGGGTCTAGGACTAATGCGCGAATGGCCATTTCATCAAATCCTAAATGGCCGGGCATACTTCCGTGAAAGTGCTTTTCACGGAAGAAGCACTTTCGCAGAAGTATGCCTGCAGGTAGAGGGAGTTGTGGGGGAGTGACTGTTGCAGAGATCATACTACAGTGCGGATAAGGGAATTTTTTTCCTTTTCCCCACTGTAGTGCGATCTCGGAGTGAGAATATTAAAGTAGGGGGTTGTGGGGGGTGCAGGGGAGCATGCCCCCCATCATAAATGCATTTTTCTTTTTTTTTTAATGCACTTTAGCGAAAGTGCTTTTTTGGTAAAAGCACTTTCGTTAAAGTGTGTTCAGTGAAGCTGGATTCGAACTGTTGAAGTTTTGTTCAACAGTCATAGATCCATTCGTATATGATCAATACCACGAACATTACATTTTTTCTAAAAAAACTAGAATCTTTCTTTTTAAGTGCTGCTCCAAATTCCATCAGAAAGCAGAGAGAGAAGAAAATCCAGCAA
>NC_056747.1:118488403-118588403 GCF_019279795.1 Protopterus annectens | reverse complement strand
GGGTGCATCAGGGCAAAGCCCCCCTGCAGAAATGTAGATTACTAAGAGCAGCATCAGTCAATGGTAAAGGCAGATGGTGCCAGGCACAAGGATCAGTTGAAGAGCAATGGAGAAGGATGAGCTGAAAAATTTAAGAGCAATGTACCTTGGGTTAGACTGATGGACATGGTTAAAAACAAGATTCAGAATGTATGTGAGTAGTGTGCAACATATATAGCAGAATCCAGAGCAACAGAAAATGAGGTCAGCCTTCTAGGGGAAATAAGGACTTCTTTCATGAAGAAAGTATGAGTGCCAAACTGATTTCTCCAGGACTGTGTTTTATTATGGCAGTTTTTTTAGGTTGGAAATCCTATTTTACATTCAGGAAAACATAATTTCAAACTATGAACCAAGATTTTAATTATCTCAATATCAATTTGCAAATGGACTTTCAAGATGGCCGTATGATGAGTAACAGCTTCATTTCATCTCTCCAAGTGTGAAAAAAGAAACTCAGAAAGAGAGCCAATGAATATATCGTGTTTGTTAAATTTTAGATACCTGCTAGTAAGTGCACTACCTAGATGCCAGCAAAAAAGAAATTCAGAGAACCTGAAAGAAACTCAATCACAAAAGGTGAGGAGAAAACAATGACTAGGCAGAATCCTACAACTGTTCAGCAAAAAGCAGTTAAAGCTCCAGAGTTGATGCAAGACATGACTTCCAGTAAGCTAAATGAGTAAATAAGTCAAATTTGCTCACAACTGATTAAAATAAACAAAGCACTGAAGGAGTATATCAGCTCAAATAATAAAAGGATGGAAAAACTGCAAGACGCTTTAAATGGATATTCAGATGAGCTGATAAACTGCAAAATCAGAAGTCAAAATGAAGAAAGGGCTGGCTGAGTATGGGACTGCTGAAGAAGAGAAGTTTCAAAATATGGTAGAATTAGAGGACAGAGCATGTAGGGGAAACATGAGATTTTCTGCTGTACCAGGAAAAACTGGAAGGAACAGACTGTATTAATTTTATGAAAGCACAAATAAGCAACTAGATTGGTATTTCACAGTTAATTGAAAGGGCACATCATGTGTATGCTCCAGATGTGGCCATGAGAAAGCAGCCAAGGCATCTAATTATAAAGGTGCAATGAAAAAGTTTATTCTGACAAAACTATGGCAGAAGGACAAAGTACTAAAAGTTAGAGACAGTAGAGTGTTTGTGGCAAATGGTTACTTACTGAACACCAGGCAGAAGGGGAGTAAATTTATTCCAGCAATCAGGGAATGTTGATAGGCAAGTGTGAGACTCAAGCTGTTGTACCAGCTGTCTTCATAATATTTTTTTCTAGAGGTTCAAAGCCATTTGTGATGCAGAATATGTTAAGGAGGAAATACAAATGTTTGTCCAACAAAAAGTGAGCTATCAAATAGAAGGGGACTCTGTTTCTTATTCTTCTAATAGTAAAGCTCATACTGAGACAATGCCAGAAAAACATTTTCCAATGTTCCAAAGGAAAATGCTTGAGAGACAGGGAAAAGCACAGGAGTTGATTAGAAGAACCAGAAGTACTTTGGAAATGAACCAGAGATTGGAGCTAGGAGATGGAGATAAACAAGAAGAAAACCAGCAACTCAGAAATGAATGAATAAATGTGGATTACAAAGCATCAGTCACATTTGTGAAATATGGCTAAACAAGAAAAAAATGGAAATATTGGACTTTTTGACTTTGTTAAACTTGCAGGGAACTCCAAAGCACATGCCCTACTTCATGTCATTAATTTATGCCTGGAAGAACATTAAGGAGAAGGGAGGGCAATTGTGTATCTAGTTCTCATGTTTCAATGAAGGCAAGCTGACAAGAAGCAGTAAAATCAGAATACTTTATTTCCAATAGCTAAAAGATAATGTTTTCTGAAACCATTCAAGTTATTTTCTACATTTAGAGAGGAATAAGGATAAGACAAAAACAGACAGTACTTAGTATAAGTAGAAACACAGGCTGTACCATGCATCTAGACATGGATAATCTTAATTATAGGTCAATTGGGTCAATTAAAGCATGTGAATATTGCTGTCAGCCTGGGACAATTGTTCCTATTAGTTGGGTTAGACTTCATTACTTGAAGATGTACATAGTTTTGTGTGTTTGTATTAAATTAATAGGTTATAGGGGTGTTCTGGCAGTGGGTTTTTTTTGAGGTTTTCATTAAAACTAAGTCTTGTAAGATGCAACATATGTTGAACTTATTATGACAAGAAACAACTGTATAAAAGATCAACCTGCCAAATGCTATTGTGAGCATGTAACATAAAAGTTGAAACCAGACATTTAAAAAAGCTGTTATACATAACAGGTGGGGATGATAACTTATTATCATTATGGCAACACTTTCCATATTATCTTTTAATTTGAATGGTCTCACATGTATATACGAAAAATAAAGAATAGTGCACTATATTAAGAAATTCTACAGGATACATATTTGGAAAGAACAGAGCAGAATTTGAAAAAGGCAAGATTCCAGGATAGTTATTCAGGGGAATATCTGGGGCAAAGGAAAAGGGTAGTAATTATATTAATTGCTAGAGAAGCTACAATAGTGATAGAACGGGGGGAAAAGATAATAATAGTAGATTTGTAGTAGTTAGTAATGGGCTACTGGCAAGGCAGGAGGAATATGCTGGCACAAATTTACATTACACCTAAAACTGCAATGGAGCTTAAGAAAATTCTGGAAGACATAATAACCCTTCATCAGGGAATATTAGTTATAGTTGTGGACTGGAATTTGATTTGCAACAGTGATGATGTATCTGGTGGGCCTAGAAGGGAAAATAGAAAAAAGTGGGGAAATTTTTAAAGAAATTTATGAAAATATTTGGTATGGAAACAAATTCAGCAGTAGAAGCTCAGAGAAAACTTACATATTATTCTACAAGGTACAAAAACTTGGCTAGGCTGACAGAAATTATATTTCACAGGAGCATCCACAACAGAAGGGAATTTAAAGAATAGGTAGTGGAAATTATTTGGGGTGCTATTGGGAAACAGACATTTCTTCAGAAAATACATAGTAGCTAGTGAGTGGGATAAAGTGAAATTGGAGTTTAAAAATAGTGCAGAAATAAAAGAAAAGGTGCTATTTTAAGAAGTAGCAAGAATTATTTTGAGGGACAGACAAAGGTTAAAGTATTACAGAATAGGTAGAATCTCACAGAACATGAAGCAACTGCAGAGTGCTAAAGTGAAAACAGAGTACCTGGATAATATGCATGACTTTAGAAAGATTATTGTTAACAACTATTTTTTATTCAAATAAAACAAACCAGTCCTGGGCTAGGTGCCTCTCAAGAAAAATCTACGTTACGAATTAGAAAACAAAAGAAGCACTCCACGGCTTAACAGCAACTCTTTATTGTAGAATAAAAACAGTAAGCGCTTTCACGTTACGAAGAACATTTCTTCAGACTTCAAAAAACACATATCCTGACTGCATTTAAATACCCATCTATACACTTACTAACCAGACACTAAAGGCAAATCATTAAACAATCAAGTGAATTAATTGTAAATTAATTATGTCTTCATCAATTAGATACACATACATCTAAGGGAAACTCTTTATAACCTTATATAACAAAAACTTCCTACCTATGTATTGTGTGAACAAGTGTTTTAAAATTCTAAAGATATTTTTAATATTATATAAATGCATATATTTGTGTTAATATATATATATATATATATATATATATATATATATATATATATATATATATATATATATATCATGTGAATTTTATAAATAGCAAATAATGAAATAAATAATTAATTTTATTTAATAATATAAAAATATAAATATAAATATATATATAAAAATGTATAAAACACACATTCTATGAATTTTATGAATAAAAATGCTTACAATAAAATATCCATATTTGTAATATGGTACAAAACTACATTTTTAATAAAAACATATATACACATTCATATTTATATCATATGAATGTATACAAAAAATGTATTCCTTTGATGAATCTAAAAATTCCTAAAATATATATATATATATATATATATATACACAAAATAAATATCTCATTTAAAATAGACATATAAAAATATGTATATATATATATATATATATATATATATATATATATATATATATAAACTCTTGTAAACATCTGCAACTGTCAAAAAAGCATATACAGTACAAATAAATAAATTATGTTCCATGAATAACAACCTAGAGATAATTCAATATTTATATGGTTTGGCTAGTAAAAATGGCTTGAGTGAGATTTTCTCATTCAAGCCATGTCCTCTATTGGCTTGTTATCTTATTATCCATTTATTCTCTCTTTCTTCCATGTAATTTCTGATGTTACCCAGTCTCTCTGTTTTTAAAATCACTTCCAATGCCATGAATTTAAAACTGTGTCTAGATCCTACTGTAATAACATGTTTGGTCAAAGCATTATTTTCATTTTCTTTATCAAATGTAAACTTTCTTCCATTATCAGGGTGAATAAACTCATTCCCATTAAGCATATAGCTACATTGATTGCAGTGTCTACATGCAAAAGTACCCTTCCTTTGTGAATGTATTGACTCTTTCCTATTGTCTTCATAGCAAAGTAGTCTTTTTTTTAGAGACTTCATATTTTTATAGGTAACATTTGGTCTATCTCCTGCCAATTCTCTAATTCTATCATCTACCATTAGCATTCTCCAATTATTATTTATAATTTCTTTAATTCTACTATTTTTGTTCGTATATGGTATGACTAACCTATTTATTTTATTATCAGATTTTTTCTTACTTATCATTTGTTCACTTCTGTTATATCTGAATAAAAAGGGTTTCCCTTTGTCCTTCCTGTATCTAATATTTTCTGAAATAATGGTGTTTACATCCTGTCTATCATAGCCCCTCTCTAAAAAACTATTCCTCAACATATTTTGTTGTTCATCATATCTATTGTCATCAGTCACTAGCCTAGATATCCTTAGGGATTTACTTTTCACTATATTGGGGTAGATGTGTCTTGGATGCATACTATTATGATGCAATAAATTATTTCTCCAACAAGATTTTCTATATAGATCTGTACCTATTTCTTTACCCTCTTTTTTTATTATATACATCTAAAAACTCTATCTGGTTAGATGAAAAGGTATGTTCAAATCTTAAGAAATCTGTCGTGCCATTTATATATGAAACAAAATCATTCAGTTGTTCCACTGTGCCATTCCATACAAGGAAAACATCATCCACAAAATGTTTGTATAGTTTTATGTTCTCCTTAAAAGGAGCATCTCTTAACACATATGTGCCCTCCCAGTATGCCATGACTAGGTTCGCATAGGAGTTTGCACATGGTGTCCCCATTGCTACACCTATAATATGTTGAGGAATAGTGTTTTAGAGAAAAAATCTGATAATAAAATAAGTAGGTTAGTCATACCATATACGAACAAAAATAGTAGAATTAAAGAAATTATAAATAATAATTGGAGAATGCTAATGGTAGATGATAGAATTAGAGAATTGGCAGGAGATAGACCAAATGTTACCTATAAAAATATGAAGTCTCTAAAAAGACTACTTTGCTATGAAGACAATAGGAAAGAGTCAATACATTCACAAAGGAAGGGTACTTTTGCATGTAGACACTGCAATCAATGTAGCTATATGCTTAATGGGAATGAGTTTATTCACCCTGATAATGGAAGAAAGTTTACATTTGATAAATATGCTGACTGTAGATCTAGAGATTTGATCTACCTAGCTCAATGTCAATTGTGTGCATCATTTTATGTGGGAAAAACAAATAGGACCCTAAGAGAAAGGGTCAGAGAACATGTTTATGCCATAAATAAAGAAAATGAAAATAATGCTTTGGCCAAACATGTTATTACAGTAGGATCTAGACACAGTTTTAAATTCATGGCATTGGAAGTGATTTTAAAAACAGAGAAACTGGGTAACATTAGAAATTACACGGAAGAAAGAGAGAATAAATGGATAATAAGATTACAAGCCAATAGAGGACATGGCTTGAATGAGAAAAGCTCACTCAAGCCATTTTTATTAGCCAAACCATATAAACATTGAATTATCTCTAGGTTGTCATTCATGGAACAGAATTTATTTATTTGTATAGTATATGCACTTTTGACAGTTGCAGATGTTTACAAGAGTATATATATATATATATATATATATATATATATATATATATATATATACATACACATATTTTTATATGTCTATTTTAAATGAGATATTTATTTTGTATATATATATATATATATATATATATATATATATATATATATATTAGGAATTTTTAGATTCATCAAAGGAATACATTTTTGTATACATTCATATGATATAAATATGAATGTATATATATGTTTTTATTAAAAATGTAGTTTTGTACCATATTATAAATATGGATATTTTATTGTAAGCATTTTTATTCATAAAATTCATAGAATGTGTGTTTTATACATTTTTATATATATATTTATATTTATATTTTTATATTATTAAATAGAATTAATTATTTATTTCATTATTTGCTATTTATAAAATTCACATGATATATATATATATATATATATATATATATATATATATATATATATTTTAACACAAATATATGTATTTATATAATATTAAAAATATCTTTAGAGTTTTAAAACACTTGTTCACACAATACATAGGTGGGAAGTTTTTGTTATATAAGGTTATAAAGAGTTTCCCTTAGATGTATGTGTATCTAATTGATGAAGACATAATTCATTTACAATTAATTCACTTGATTGTTTAATGATTTGCCTTTAGTGGCTGGTTAGTAAGTGTATAGATGGGTATTTAAATGCAGTCAGGATATGTGTTTTTTGAAGTCTGAAGAAACATTCTTCGTAATGTGAAAGCGCTTACTGTTTTTATTCTACAATAAAGAGTTGCCGTTAAGCCGTGGAGTGCTTCTTTTGTTTTCTAATTCGTAACTATTTTTTTATAATAACTCAAAAACTTGTAACACAATAACTCAGGCAAGAGACAGTAGAAAGGATTGTTGCCAATCTTAAGGTGCCTATAACAAGAAAATAACCAGAGATATTATAGCTGTATTAGAAATATTCTGGAAATTTTATGAAAATCTGTATAAAGCAGAGAAATGTAGAAATCAATTAAAAGTACAAATGGAAATATTTATGGAAGAATTAAATATGCCAGGGTTAGAGGTAGACAAAGTTAGATTATTAACAGATAGGATAGGAGGAGATGAGATAAAATGGTGATGTATAATCAATCTACTGGAAAGTTTCCACAAATAGAGGGTATTCCCACTGAAGTTTAGAAGCTAGGAGTGAAGAAAATGATAAAGATCTGGAATGTTTTGTTTAGCAGTATTTTAAAAGGAGGAGAAGCACCAACATCTTTGAAAAAAGTTGTGGTGGCTGTAATACTGAAAATTGGCAAAGACCCATCTTATCCACTTTCATATAGGCATATTTTAATTCTAAACCATGATTATAAAGTGTTTATGTCCATAATGGCTAAAAGAATGGTAATGGTGTTGCCAAAACTGATAGATATGGATCATTGTGGTTTTGTGGAGAAGAGGCAAACATTTAACAACATTAATAGAACAATGATGATGATCCAGAAGGAAGCAGAATATAAGAAAATACCTCTGTTATTGGTGGGTCTTAATGCAGAGAAAGCCTTTGACAGAGTAAGCTGGGATTTTATATGTAGGGCAATGGAAGTATTTGCATTTCTTGATGCAATAATAAGGTTAATTAGGAAGATGTCTGAGGGATCACATGTGAAATTTAAAGTCAGGGTTGTTTCTCTCTGATAAGTTCTGATTGAACACAGGAACCAGGCAGGGGTGTCCTCTTCCCTCTTTGTTGTTTGCATTATATTTAGAACCATTGGGAAAGAATATAAGGGACTTAAAAATTCAAGGATATAATTAGTATGGTAGTCAAGACTAGTTGGCTTCATTTGCAGAATATATTATTTTATGCCAGATGTGATGCCCCACCACTGAACCAGTAATCAAGGAGCCTCAGTCCTCACCACTGACACCAGTGGGGAACATACACTAGGAGGATCACACACACACACACACACACACACACACACACACACACACACACACACACACACACACACACACAGTATTTCCAGATGCAGTTCTCTGCATCAAGTGCAATTTCCCTTAAGAGCACACAGAGACCACAGTCAGTCCGGGGATGGTTTCACCCTCTTTCTCCAGATCCCCAGTAAGACTCCCCACTGGCACAGCTATAGAGTTGAGATCTCAGCTGAGTGGCCAAGCCAAGACCTCCAGCACCCTCTCTGCCCAACCAGTACTTTGTGTCCTTGCCCAAGTAGCTGACACACACACACACTCTTTGAGGTTTGATCTACACACACACACACACACACACACACACACACACACACACACACACACACACACACACACACACACACACACACACAGTATTTCCAGATGCAGTTCTCTGCATCAAGTGCAATTTCCCTTAAGAGCACACAGAGACCACAGTCAGTCCGGGGATGGTTTCACCCTCTTTCTCCAGATCCCCAGTAAGACTCCCCACTGGCACAGCTATAGAGTTGAGATCTCAGCTGAGTGGCCAAGCCAAGACCTCCAGCACCCTCTCTGCCCAACCAGTACTTTGTGTCCTTGCCCAAGTAGCTGACACACACACACACTCTTTGAGGTTTGATCTACACACACACACACACACACACACACACACACACACACACACACACACACACACACACACACATGGGAAAGGCTGGGACAGGTTTACTAGCTATGCCCTCTTTTTCCCAGACTATAAGGTGGTTATCACTGCCACCAGACAACTCCTTATTAGCTACTTTAAGGTCCTTAACAAAGGGTGTCCAATCTTACTGTGTAATATTAATACTAATACAAATAGTAGTTTGACCAAGAGCATGGCTACTATGAGTGGCCCACACAGTGTCACCAAATAAATATGTAAGTACTCTCAAAACTTAAATATCTCTACACAGATCAGCCACACTGAAAGGTTTAAATTTATTTAATAATAAATAATAAAAGAACAAGAAAATACTCAGCATGTATTCACAGTGACATCAGAGTTCAAAATCACAGGAAATATTTAAAACAGCATTGCAGGACAGTCTCAAATAAATAAAGAAATATATCTAAACTAAGCTTTGCTATATTTCTGACTATATCTAAGAGAGTTATGCAGTTCCCTAGAAACTTACTTCCTCAGAGCAAGTCAAATGTGGTGAATGGTTCTTGTCGGGTCCAAGACAGAATAGAGAATGCTCTGTCTCTCTCAGAGAGTTCTCACATTAATATCTCAAATATTACTGCTGGAATAGCTTGCAGAATGACATAATTTCTTGTCATCTGACTCTATCCCGGGTGAAACCCCTACTGCTGGAAGCTTGGCAGTATTTAGCAACTACCTGTGAAAATACATAGACCTCAGATCTTTGGCAGATGCTGAACATCATAAAACAATTGTATTCCTTCATACTTTCAAAGGTAGTAATCAATTCACTCCAAATACAATACAGAAAGCTCCCTAGTACAGACATTATGTATCCAGCCTAGCCTATAAACTAATTTACACAAACTCCACTCCACACACCTTCAGATAGAAACAACTCTGATCCAAAACAATACCAAAACAGCAAAATCTTCAGAAGTCAGGAATCGAAAAACAGGAACCAAAGTCAAATCCAAAAGCAAACTCTTTATTCTCCAGCGCCTCGGTGTAACCACCTTTCAAGAGTATACCTTTCAAGAGTATAAGAGTATACATTTCTGTTCTATTCCAGTAGAGCACACTGTGGTTACATTTTAAGCACAAGCACTTTATAAAATACATTTTAACACACGTCTGTACAAACAAGTTTGATATACGCATGACATACAGTTCTAATACGGGTGTAACACAAGCATCTTATATAAATCATGTTGATATTCAGAAATGACATATAACTATTTACAGAATTCCAGATCTGCCTTTGTCACACCTGATAAAATGAGAAAAGGACATGTCAGCACTGTAGAATATTCAGAGACACTTTCAAGTATTTTCAGAATATAAAATTAATGAAATGAAACAAAGGAAAGGCAATAGCTGTAAACTAAGTACCCACACACAAATTGTTTCAGCAATAACCATATTTATGGGGATATGATAAAATGAAGTATTTAGTAGAATGGGTTAAAAAGTGTTCTTTTATGGCAGCTAAGTATATGTACAAAGAGACTAAAAAGAAAATTGAGAAAGTGGAATCTTTGTTTCATTGATAGTGATAGCAAGATACAAGCAGTGAAAATGTTTTTAGTCCCTTTAATTTTATACACAGGTGAGGCATACTTTAATCAACCAGAGGTGAAGTTCTGGTAGAAATTCATAAAGAGTTGATGTATTTGATCTGGGAGGGGAAGAGGCCAAGAGTAAAGTGGAATAAAAGTTGATCTTTCCAAAAGAACAAGGTGGTTTGTACTGCCTGATTTGGAGGGATATTTAAGAGCTACACTATTAAGGCTCCTACACATAGCATAATCAGAAAGTTATAATTCAAAAATGGAAAGGGATGATGATGAAAGGAGGGGAAGCTCAAGAAATAAGGATGGATGTGGATTTTGGATAAGATCCATAAGGATAATAACAATAGCCATACAGAATATTACATTCATAAAGTAGCAGAAAGTATTCTAAGAACTAAGCCAACACTGGAATTGAGAAATTAAATTCTGCCGATAGGGATGACTGCATTTAGGGGTACAGAGAATAGGCAAGAGGGGGTTGTAATTTACTGGAAAAAAAGCTGGCAAAAGAACCATGGTATTAGGAGAAAATAATTAGAGAGGGAAAGGTAATGGAATGGGAAAAGGCCAAGAACATTTGGACTGTAGGCTAGAGACTGCCTCCCTGTCAAGGATTGATACCAGGCTACAGTATAGGCAAAGAGAAAGGACTAAGGGGATCCTAAGAAAAAGACCAGCACTGGTACAGTGTTTAGTTGAATATAGAGGTTTCTGTTAAAAGAGGGATAACAAGTAGACCATATAATTTACTGCATGATAACTATAGGAATCAATCAGAAAAGGTTAGGAAGAGAGACTAGATAAGCAATTCACAAAGAAACAATGGCAGGATACATTTATGGTTCTCAAATATGCAACAAAATTCTAGAAGATTCAGGATTTTTGCTTGGAATTCTTTGCATAGGCTTTTTTACACCCCAAGCAGACTCCAAAGAAATTTTCCTGAAGTACTTTGCAAATGTTGGAGGTGTGATGGGGAGGAAAGAGGTAATTTGGGACAGTAATGAGTTGGCAGATTTTAAAAATTCCCTGCAAAATACTCTATCAGAAATACTGGGTGAGCAAATTGATGTAACTAAGGAAATTATTTTTTGAGCTGTGCTATAGGATCTGAATTGCCTAGATATAGTATGGCCTTGCTGAGTTTACTCTATCAGAAATACTGGGTGAGCAAATTGGTGTAACTAAGGAAATTATTTTTTGAGCTGTGATATAGGATCTGAATTGCCTAGATATAGTATGGCCTTGTTGAGTTTAATTTTGTTGGCTACCAAAAACAATTACTAGGAAAAGGAATTCAAAGTCTAAACCAACTGTATTAGTTTGTCTTTGTTTGTCTTTCGGCTTTTTCCTGGTAAGGGGTCGCCACAGCGGAACTCCGGTCCACTAATGATTGGCAGAAGATTTTTATGAAATGCCGTGGTGCCAGCTCGACACCCAACCTTCAACGAAGGCACGCCCATTTACAGACACATGTCTTTCGGATCCTACCCAACCGTGGGGAGGACATGCAGACTCCACACAGAAGGCATTCCCAAGCCAAGCCGAGAATCGAACTAAATCTAAATCTAAACCAACTGTATTAGAAGAAGTGAAAATAGTAAGAGAGATAAATGAACTGGAAGTGGGATATTTAGAGGGTAGCAGCAAACTACATAGAAAAAAAATGGGAATTGTGGGAACAATACATGCAGAATAATGCTTTGGAGGAGGAATGAGGATTAAAGGAAGGCAGGAATTGAATGAGCTATGGAATATTTGATTGACAATGAATGTATAGAAGATTATAGATGATGTTATGTTTGCAACTGAAAATATGGCAGTATGGTTTCTTTTAACTTATAGAAACATATGAGTGCCCATATCATAAGTGATAATTCAATAAAGATGTTTTTTGTTAAAAAAATATATCAGCTTGCAAACTGCAAATTGAAGTTCATAGCAGTACTAATTTTTTTTCATTAGAGTTGCAAAATTTTGTAGTTATCTGAGAAACTACAGGGATAGTAATAAGACTCTGAAGCATGTTAGAGTCCTGCATTTCTAAGTTAAAAAAACTTTCAGCATTAATTATTACATTAACCCCCCATAAACATTTATCTTGAAGTCAATTTGATGATATCTTTTTTATTATTTATCTCATCCAGTGGGAAAAAAGAGATCTCGGGGATTCAGATTGCTTGTTTTTACACACTTCAGTGATTGATTTAGCCCAGTTGTTTTTCACTATAGTTTGAGTCATGAAAATGCTGCAAGCCATAGAATAAGTAAAGTATGCTCTGTAATTGTATATCACCCTTAAGATGTCAGTAGCAAAGATTTTAAATTAAATTGATAGTCGTATGTATGTTTCCTTGTTGTCCATAGAAAATAATGATTCATTTTCTCATCCAGGCACAATTGCTGTCACACAATTTATTCAATAAAAATGAAGTTATAGTCCCTAGGGCAGGGGTTCCAAAAGTGTGCACAGCGGCGCCCTGGGGAGCCACAGCTTCCTCACAGGGGTGCCACAAACTAATAAGCTTAGCTGCAAAATAAACCATGAACAATTCATGGTTTATTTTGCAGCTAAGCTTATTAGCTCACAGTGAACTAAGTCTAGACCTACACTGTAGGTTTTTAGCAGAACTGGCATCAAGTACAGCGGTCCCCAACCACCAGGCAGCAGACCAATACCGGGCCGTGGAGCACTTGCAACCGAGCCATCAGGTAAGTGAATGCCTGTATGAGTGTGTGTGTGTCTGCATGTGTGAGTGAATGCATGCATGAAAGCAAAAGAGTCTGTGTGTGTGAGAGAGATGGGGAGAGTGAGAGCGATGTGTGAGCGAATGCAGGGATGAATGAAGAAGTGGCTCTGTGTGTGTGTGTGTGTGTGTGTGTGTGTGTGTGTGTGTGTGTGTGTGTGTGTGTGTGTGTGTGTGTGTGTGTGATCGAGAGAGAGCGATGTGTGAATGAATGCAGGAATGAATGAAGAAGTGGCTGTGTGTGTGGGTATGTGTGTATGTGTGAGATCGGGAGAGTGAGAGCAATGTGTGAATGAATGCAGGCATGAATGAGGAAGTGATTGTGTGTGTGTTTGACTGGGAGAGAGTGAGAGCGATGTGTGAGTGAAGGCAGGTATGACTGAGGAAGTGACTGTGTGTGTGTGTGTGTGTGTGTGTGTGTGTGTGTGTGTGTGTGTGTGTGTGTGTGTGTGTGTGTGATTGGGAGAGTAAGAGTGATGTGTGAGTGCAGGTATGGATGAGGAAGTGACTGTGTGTAAGAGATCGGAAAAGAGTGAGAGCAATGTGTGTGAGTGAATGCATGCATGAATGCAAAAGAGACTGTGTGTGTGTGTGTGTGTGTGTGTGTGTGTGTGTGTGTGTGTGTGTGTGTGTGTGTGTGTGTGTTTGTGTGAGTGTCACGGGGGGAGAAAGTGAAGAGTGAGAGTGATCCCTGGCAGCAG
Organism: Protopterus annectens; assembly: GCF_019279795.1. NCBI lineage: Eukaryota > Metazoa > Chordata > Ceratodontiformes > Protopteridae > Protopterus > Protopterus annectens. The sequence goes on along the minus strand of NC_056747.1, from coordinate 118,574,561 downwards.
CAGCAATGAGGTCCCTGTAAGTCTGGACCATACCACTGGATACATACCTCTCACCCTCTTAGATCAAGAAATCTGGTCAAAGCCAAAAATAGTGGGGGTACAAACGCACAGAATAGGGACACTTTTAAGTACTGCTCTCACATACTTAGAAAGTTGATAGAAATGCAGGTTTTGCATCAGCATGAATTTTCTAAAAGGCATGAAGTATGAAACTCAACTGTCATTATTTTCTGACTTCAACTTCAATGATCTGCCAGTGATGTGACAGAAACCAACAATTTTATGAGAAAAAGACCAAAAATATGAGGCAAAAATCTGGGCATTCAGGTAAAAATCTATACAGTTGAGAGGTATGCTGGACAGAGCCAAATGATAGGGACTGATTTTAAATATTGCTTTTATAAACTTAAAGTTAATAAGGTTGCCATTATGTTTGCTTACCTCTCAACCATAGTAACTCAGTGTTATGCTGTTAAGCAGAATGTACACTTTTTTTGGTAATTGTCTTTTTATTGTACTTTGGAGCTTTTCTCCACAGGTTTCCTAGTCCAGTTGGGTAGCCTCATTAAAGAAATGTCAAATAAATAAATAAATAAATGAAATATGGACTTTATGTGTGCTGTGGGGGGGGGGCGCCTTGGGAAAACCTGGATTCAGCAAGGGAGCCAAGAACTGAAAAAGTTTGGTAACCACTGACCTAGGGTAATACCTAAAAAGCATCCAGATATGACTTCCAGTAATGGCGTTGACCTAGTTGGTAGATAGTGCAATGGTCTCCCTCCTCAGTTCAAGCAAAATGACAAAAGAGTAGGAGTGAAGAAGTAATAACTGAAAGAAATGACAGGGTAACTAAATCTGACATGAATGGCAAAAAAAGAAGCAGAAATTCCCTGGCAAACATACAAACCAGCCAATATCTGAGAGCAAAGCCGCTGTGTCGACAATAGATGATACTTTGATACTTTGCAACACCAGCTAATATACCAGAAATGACACCAGTAGGGGAGAAGACTGACAAACTTTATGAGGATGTAGTAAAAATAAGTAACACATTAGTTGACTACATGTAAAGGACAAATAAGAAAATTGACAAGATTGAGACAGCATTAAACAGCCATGTAGATGCCTTGATATTTTTGCAGGACAAGGGAGCCAAAACTAAAAGCAGGCTAGCAGAGTTGGAACCAGTAATTGTGGAAACAGAAATCAGGCTGCAGGAGGCTGAAGACAGAGAGCATTGGGAGAATCTAAGAATCATAAATGTGCTTGAAGGACTAGAGTTGAAAGATTGCAGAAAGTTTATAACCATGCACCTTAGTGCATTGTCAACAATTTCAGAAGACCAGATGTCGATTGATAGAGCTCAGAGAGTATATGCCTCTGCAGGAGCAAAGCAGCATTTTGCTGGTCCAATAGTTCTTTTGTTAAATGATCTTTTATTAATTTTTTGAAAAACAAAACTGTACAAACACATATAATAAGAAAATTAACAAAAACATAACTATTTACAAAACTCCACAATAAATTTTGTTATAATAAACCAAGCCATTAATATTTTTCTAACAAATCACTTAATTTTAGCCAGTATCTATTTTGATGTATAAAATTAGAAGTTTTCATTTTTTAAGGTTAACAGCTCCTTCTTGCAAACATTTTTAGCCAAATAAATGCATTCTGTAAAAGATAAAGCAGTTTTACATTTCCAGTTTTTTGTAACTACTTTCCTTGCTATGACTAAAATGGACAAAAGAAGAGACACTTGTAATTTTGGGATAGATTCCAGAACTGGAGCATTAAACAATATCAATGAATTAGTTATAATACATTTATCTGTACACAATGCTTGAGAAAAATTCCTAAAATCAGTCCAGAATGATGTGACCATTTTACATTCCATTGTCATATGAATCCAATCTGCTTCAGAATCATCATTAATCTATCAATTTTTTTTCAGTTTTATATATTCATTCAATTTTATGAGGTGTTAAAAAACTCTGTGAAGAAATTTCCAAGTATAAATTCTCCAATAAAGAGAAGTAGTCTTTCCACCAAACTTTAGAATTAACTTTTTATCACTATTAGAGAAATCAATTCCATCAATTTTAAAGGGTAATTCCAAAAGGATTACTATAAAGATTTGAACTCTACTCTTAAAATCTTATATATTATTGATTAGTAAGATTTATTACTACTTAAATTGATGTTAATATTACAGAGAAATTCCAGGATTTTAGGGCTATGCTTTTCTTGATAATCCGTGGAGATTTTAATTTTTACAGCTCTGTATATTTAACCAAGTATTTTTCTCTAAACAATATTTTGCAAGAAGATGATCTGTAGTACATACTTTATTCCTATTAAAAATTATGCCAGAAAATTAAATTTGTTTCATTAAGTTCTAACATTTTACTTGTATTAAATGCATCTAAACAGCCATAAGTATTAGGTATAGGGAATGATAGAAACAGTAAATCTTTAACTATATAGTTAGAATTAATACATTTTTATATATATATATATATATATATATATATATATATATATATATATATATATATATATATATATATAATGTAGTCTGTAAAAGGAGTAGAGATTAGATTTTTTTCCTATCATTTAGACAAAAAAATATTTCAAAATGCAGTAAAATTTATTTATTCCAAATAGCAAATGAGGGTCTATAACATCTCTATTACTAACAGATCATCTTTAATGGATGACCTTCCAATTAGATTGATATGAAAAGTTTAACCATAATTAAATTATATTTAGAATAGTAGATTTGGCATACAATTCAATATTTGGGAAACCTATACCACCCTCTTGCAAAACACTAGTATGTCAATCAAAAGATATTCTTGGTTTATTAGGGAACCATAAAAAGTTAATAAGAATAGAGTTCATCTTTTTCATTTTTTTAGTGGGAAGAATTATTAATGACTGCACATGAAATAGAATATTTGGCAACATTATAATTTTTATCAATGTGAGCCGGTCTTCCATTGTGAAAAGGGATTTATTGTAGTTATCAATTAATTTAATTACTATGTTTATCAAATTATTATAATTTGTTACAACGGAATATTTTACAGTAGATCTAATAATAGTCCCAAGATAATCAATTTGTGCATTATCCCAGTTAAATATTTTAAAGTCATTTAAATATTTGTTTTATTTATAAGCAGAGTTTTTTGTTTTGCTATTATTAAATTTTAATCCTGAAGCTTGTTCAAAATATTCTATGGAAATAATTATTTGTTCCAGTGAAAATTCAGTATCACCACTACTTATCAAAATATCATTTGCAAATAGTTGGATTTTACTACTATAATTACTATCTATTGAAAATCCCTTAATTTTCTCATTAGATCTAATATAGTTGGCAAAAGATTCAATGTCTAAAGCAAATAATACAGGGGACAAGGGGCATCCCTGTTTAGAGCCCATAAACGTTTTGAATGAGCTAGATAAGAAAGAACCAATCTTAAAAGAGAAAGAGTTACTATAAGGGTTTGTAACATGATTTATACATTTTTCAGAAAAAAATATATTCTTTAAGAACTTTAAATAAGTAAGGCCAACTGACAGAATCAAAATCTTTATCTAAATCTAAGCTTACTATCAATAATTATGTTTTGCTTTTATTAGCTATACCAATTAAAGTTTGTTTGTTTGTGTCTTTCAACTTTTCCTGGTTAGGAAGTCTAATAATATTACCCTGAATCTTTCTATGTAAAATAAACCCAGTCTGATCATCATTTATTAATTCTGGCATAATGAGATTTAATCTTTTAGCAAGGATAGACATAAACATTTTGTGATCTACATTTAGTAATGATATAGGTCTATAAGAAGAGCCAAGTTTACAATCTTTATTTTGCTTAAGAATGGGAGATACAAGAGAATAGTGCCAAGAAGACGGGTTAGCTAACATAGCTTTAACATGTTCAAATACTTTTAATAATACTTGTAAAATATTACAACAAGCAGAAGAAACATAGGGTACATAGTAAGGCTAATATGTAATTACCTTAATTATAAAACAATAAAACAAATGAAATAGACAAGTGCTTTCATGTCTAATATGGTGCTTCCTCAGATCCTATGTAAAATATTATCTAGAATTAGTTTATATAACTCTGGAATGAAACCATCAAGACCTGGTGCTTTGTTTGCTTTAAGATTATAAATTTAATCTTTAATTCTTTAAATGAAAACAATTTATCAATTCTAACTTTTTCTTCTTTAGTCAATTTATACTGTGTGGGCAGCCATGGTGGTGCAGCAGTTAGCATTGTCACCTCACAGCAAGAAGTTCCCTGGTTCGATCCTTGGCTGGAGGCCTTCTGTGCGGATTCTGCATGTCCTCCCTGTGGTCACATGGGTTTCCTCCCACATCCCAAAGACATGCTGTAGGTGGATTATACACTCTAAACTGGCCCTAGGTGTGAGTCTGTGTGTGTGTGTGCCTTCTGTGGAAGGTTGGGCATCGAGCTGGCAACTCGGCACCGTAAAACTCCACTGCCAATCATGAGCGGACAGGTGATCCGCTGTGGCGACCCCTAAAAGCCGAAAGAAGAAGAAGTCAATTTTTACTGTGTATTATCTTTGAAAAAGCTTTCAATAATATTACTACTCTCACAAGTTATCTTATTATTATTACTGAATTCCTCATAATAGCTTCGAAAACATTCTAATATAGCTTTTAAATCAGTTACTTCTTTAACCTTCTCCTCTTGTTTAAACATGAATTCCTTAATATGATTTTCTGTTATTTTTTCTTAGCTCTGATAGATAATTTATGTAACCTCTTTGGATTTATTGAATATGACTGAAGTTTAAATTTTTCTAAGTTTATTGAGACTATATGGTGAATTGTATCAAGGCATTTCTGATTCAAAACTTTTAACTCAGAGTTTGCAACCTTATCATTATGTTTCAAGTTTAATTTTAATTTATCTATGTCATATTGCAAGGTTTTTAATTCTTTATCCCATTCCTTTATTTGATATAAATACTATTTTTTAATTCTTCTTTATAGATATGATTTTAGTGCAACCCACAAAATAACTTCTGTTACTTCTCCATTATTATTTATATCAGTATATTGATTTATTTCTCTCAAGAACCAGTCTTCATAATCTTTTATTTTTACTGGAATTCTTTGATAGTGGATCACATTATTAGGCTTCAAAGTAACAGTAAACATAACAGCATTGTGATCAGATAAAGGAAATTTCATTATCAATACTTCTTCCGTTTTGACTTATAGACCACTTGAAATAAAAAAAATTGTCAATATTAGTTTGGGTGCCAAATCTATATGAATAATGCTTATAGTTAAGGGATTTGTAGACTTTAAATCATATATATTATGCATATTTAAATCAGTAACATTATTTAAATGCTTAGCAACTTATCCTTACTAGACCAGGTGCAGTACAATCTCCTGCAATTATTAATTCACCTTTTGCATGTAAGGTTATAATGTCTAAAAGTTTCTTAACAATTTTAGCTCCAATTCCAGGTATCCAATATGTGTTCACAAAAGTATAAAATTGTTTATTAATCTCTACCGCCACTAATCACAGCATTCCATTTTTATCAGAAAAGGAGTTTACTATTTTAAGCATAGGTAGCAAATTTCATCAAAAGTATCAAAGTGCCTCTTCTTTTTGATTTAAAGTGAGAGTCCGTTAATAATGAATAATCTTTCAACAACAATCTGTCATCTTCAGTTAATAAATGTGTTTCCTGCAAAAAAAATTATGTGGGCTTTATGTAAATTTGAGTATTTTTTCAAACTGCTTCTTTTCAAAGGACTATAAAGTCCATTAATATTTAATGAAAGACAATTATAAACAGACATGTAGGAAAAAAACATAAAAAAAATGATGTATCAGTGTAAAGAATAAAAAACAGATACTAAAGATTTTTGTTATGTACAAATTTAATAAAACTAAAATGAAACATTCAAACCTAGAAATATTTAGACCACCTATCATGAAATGATAAATTCCTGGTTTGATGATAGAATCATACAAACCACTCACTAACTGATCCATTCCACTATTAACAAAACTAAATGAATGCCACTACTTCCTAAATATAATACCATAACATTAAAGAGCAAAAAATGAATGCACACTCATCATTTAACAATGAGAGGTCTAACAAATCTCTATTAAAGTAGTGTAAAGCATTGACTTTTCATTCTAACTTATAAATCCAGAAAACAAAAACAACTTCTAAATTATTATAAAACAGTATGATTTATCATATAACATCACTGTTTTCTTTCTATTTTTATTAATCCTTATGAAAACTGTATAAACACATATTCTATAGTGCCTATTTAAATTAGACCTCTCATAAATATAAGAAATTGTTAATTTACTGTAATTAATTAATTATATTTAGTTTGCAACAAATGACTAGTCTTGCTTTGATTCAACACTATCTTAAGTTCTCATATTAGTCCCTTTATAGAAGTATAACAAAGACACTAAAGAAGTACATTGTACAGTCAAGCACACACACACACACACACACACACACACACACACACACACACACACACACACACACGCATGCACTTACACTCCTCAGTTTCTCTAATTTGATAAAAGGTTAGTGTTATTTCTCAATGCCTGACCCTAACCAATAACCTTGTCCTAATGCTTCTTCCACAAATATGCAGACTTAAACATATATACTCATACCCTCACACACATACATAAATTTGTTTATTTTAATGAGGGTTTAGACTTTAGCAGATGTTCTTCTTGAGTATTTAATGAGTATAAATATACTGGGAGACTGGTTTTCTAACAACGTAACAGGTGTTAACTTGTTAATTTGATAGGGCAAATGAAAATACAAAAGTAAAAATAATTTATAATTATATAACTTACATTACATTCCTAAAATGGCTTTAAAACACTGCAATTACTAGAATGAATATATGAATGAGGCAACAGATAAAAAAACAACATATTATTTAAAATATATTTGCATAATAAGCATTTTGGCATGTATTTATAAAGACTGTAAGTTAAAATTTTCAATATTTGCTGCTGGTTATTTTTATGCTAATTCATGATTTGCAGTTATAAGATGATTTAATAATTATTTACAGCATTTACTATCATTTTAAATTATTATATAGCTTATAAAAAACTTGTAACGCATATTTAGAATACAATAAAAACTTCAATTTGTCTGAATTGTCTTTGCTTGCTGCCCATTTTAACATTCCATTTGTTTACTTCCTGTTCAGAGCTGAGTCAAAGTTCAATATGTTTTTTCCTGCTTGCAGACTGCACAGAGAGTCCGAGCTCCTGCTGTGTTGAAAAAAGCTCCAGCTATTAGAGCTACATTTTTTAAAGTAATTTGTGATGTGAGTGGGAAAACAGTTAAAAAGAAGACTCTACTGCTTAACAAAAGGCTTGTGATCACAAATTGTGAATGAAAAGAAAAAGTCATTAAGCAGTTTTAAGAAATTAATAAAAAGGATTTTGGTTAAAAAACACATCTGTAAACATCCAACACAGCCCACAGTCTAAATAAAGGTCTCCCAAACCACCCTCATACTAGTTTAATACAAGGAATACCCAATTTAAATATTCAAAAGTGGTTAAAGGCAAACAGTCATTAAAGAAACAGTATAATACAACAAATAGTTAATTTAAACAATACAAAGTTGCAATTTCTGTACAATCAATCAACTCTACTATTTCCCTTTTTTAATATATAATAATTAATTTGAAAAAAAAGAACAAAAATACAACAACTTATATTTATAGAAAAGAAAATTAAATGAATTATCGAATAGAGGTGATGATAATAACATTTGATTGGAAGTGCTATTGTAGCAGCCTCCCTACCACCCACATTAACCTATATGGGTTTTCACAAACCATTACCTCCCCTACCAGGATAAATAAAGCTAACAAGAAAGCAAGCATATTAGACTGGATTTCTAACAAACCATCGTCCTCACATTTATAATTCTGGGACCCTCCCTGATGATATAAGTGACCACTCACTTACCTACATCATCAGGCATAAAGCCAATACTCCCATTCCAACATCTGTCAGAAATATCAGATCCAAAAAGAACTTTAACCCTGATCTATTCCAAAAGGAACTAAGAGCTTGCAATTGGTCTCCCTTAAGACACCTCCCTTTAGAAGAAGCCGTGAAATACTTTAACTCTAACTTCCTTGCCATTCTTAACAATCATGCTTCAACCAGATTAATTAGAATTAAAACCAATTCTGTCCCATGGCATTCAAAAGAAACCAAACTCAAAATCCATCTTAGAAATAAATATTGGGCCAAATGGAGAATGAATAAAAACCCTGTAGACCAACAAACCTTTAGACAGTTAAGAAAGGACACTAAGAAAGCTACACTCTCTGATAAAAGAAACTACTACCTACAATTTAAACAAGCTAACCAAAACAACCCACAAAAATTCTGGGCTAGCATTAACCAGTTACTCCATCCAGGTCAATCCACTACACCAAACCCTCAAAATACTGACCACAAAACTCCCATGCATACAGCCAATACCTTCAATACCTTTTTTACTAATGCTATCCAAACACTAGCTAGTCAGCTATCACCTAATAGCTTCACTTTACCTTCCTATAACTCAACCTCACCCCCTCCTTTTCATCTTCAACCTGTCCCCAGCAACATATATTCTAACCCTTATACAAAAACTAAAACCGTGCTCTCCCTCAGCAGACCAACTACCTGCTGAGTTTCTACAGCTATCAGCCAAGGCTATCACATATCCCATTTCCATTCTAATCAACAGAACTATTACAGAAGGTCACATCCCTAACTTATGGAAAGTCTCTCATATTATACCCCTCCATAAAGGTGGACACTCCAGTGAACTCTCTAACTACCGCCCCATTGCCCTTCTTTCTCCTTTGGCAAAGATCATGGAGAAATGCATCCATAGGCAATTACTTGACCACTTAACCCAAAATAACTTACTTTCCAGCTGTCAACATGGTTTCAGACCTTCACACAGCACTACCACTGTCCTCCTTTCCTTTACTGATTGCATTAACAAAAACCGCAACCTTAATAATCTTTCCTCTGCACTATTTATTGACCTGTCTAAAGCATTTGACATGGTAAATCACCAGATTCTCATTAACATACTCAAATCCCTGTCATTAGATGCACCTTCCATAAAATGGTTCCAGTCTTACCTAGATAAAAAACAACAGGCTGTACTATGGCACAAGACTCTATCTACCCTCTTGCCCATTACCCTTGGTGTCCCTCAAGGGTCCATTCTAGGACCTCTCCTTTTCTCCATATTTATTAATGACCTTCATCTAGCCATCCCCCAAGCCACTTGCATACAATATGCTGAGGACTCCACACTGATATGCTCAGCCACATCCACCCCTGAACTTCACTCTCTTACCCAGGAGGTATTTAACACAGTTGAACAATGGTTCACACAGTGTTGCCTTCTCCTGAACCCCAAAAAACTAAACTCCTCCTCTTCAGTCCCACCCACAAGTCCTCTCCTTTTGATTTCTCAGTTACATTGACCAATGGTACCATTATATCACCAGACCCAACCACCAAGCTACTAGGTACCACCATTAACAACAATCTGAACTTTGACATCCATATCAACAATACTATAAAAACTGTCAACAAAAAACTTGGCTCTCTCTATAGGATTAAACCCTTCCTTTCACCTTCAGCCAAAACAGTTATAGCTCACACTCATCTAATCTCCACACTCCTCTATTCCTCGCCCATTTTTACTAAACTATCTAAAAATAACCTCAGAAAATTGGAAATGTCCTACAATAACATTGCCAGATTTGCTTTTGCTACAGGCAACCCATTTAGAACCCACCATTGCATTAATATAAAGCAGCTAGGATGGCTTGAACTACAAAACCTGACTAAATTCCACCAACTAACCATTGCCCATAACACCCTTTATAAATCTTCCAATACTCCTATTCTATCTACCCTCATTACCCCCTATAAAAATCTGACATCCTTACGGTTATCACATAAGCTTCTTGTACACACCTCTAAACCTAACAACAAGGCTGGGGACTCTCTCTTCTCCAGTGCTGTTGGAAAATCCTGGAATCTTCTCCCCAGTCACTTTTCCTCACTTCCCTCTTTATCACTCTTCAAAAACAGACTGAAACGTTTCCTCAGAACACACCGGTTATGCCCCTGTACTAAACCTGACTAGTTATCTATCACTTAAGACTTGGCTCTGCCTACCTCATACTACTCATGAACTATTATACCTTCCTTATTGACTATAAATACCATCTCCCTCTAAATTACACTATTCTCAACCTCTGTGGATATCTATTATTGAGGGAATTCTGTATTAAATATAATTAACCTGCCTTTTTTTTTATTTTTTTTTCTTTATTATGTATTGTACCTGCTTTTTGCACTGTTATGATTTTTGTCCTTGCTGAATATTTTGTGTTAACCTGTAATATGCATTGTATATATGAATGTTGCTGTTACTTGTTATTTGCTGTTTTATAATTTTCTGTCTTGGAGCTTATCTCCCCAGGCCTCTACTGAAAATGGACATATATCCAGTTAGACTAGCCCGGTCAACAAATGTAAAATAAAATAAATAAATAAATAAACATCTACATTAAAGGGAAATAGAATATTAAATAGTAATCTGTTATAATTAATAAGAAAAAATAAAAATAATTGATAAGAAAAAAAACATTTACCTTATTCTTATTCTTGATGACAAAATTTTAAAGCTGGCAACAGTATTTATATGATATTATAAAGTTAAATAAATAACAATACCATTACTTTTTTCATCTTTTTGTGTTCTTTTCTTTAAAAATCCAACCATTTCTTGTTGCCTAGCTCTTCAAACTGGTAAGAGATCAATCCATATCTTCAGTTTTATCTAATAATTTCTTTCTTTGAGTAAATTCTAATGCATAGTCCAGTGTATTAAAAGTTTTTTGACGACCAGGTAAAGAAATCTTAATTTTGACAGGGAAATTAATTGAGCTTTAACATCCAGTTTCTTCAAAATTTTTATAAATGGAATACAGGCTTTTCTTTTAGCCATAACTGAAGATGTATAGTCATTATCAAACCTGGTAATATTATCTTTTATTTTTACTGGAGAATTAGCCCAGGCAGATTTCAGCACCAAATCCTTATCTACAGAAACTTAACAATGATAGATCTGGGAACCAGAGGATTTTTTTCAGTGATGAAGTTGAAAGAGATCTATGGGCTTTCTCAACAACAAAAGAGAGAGCTTCTGGCAGGTTAAGACCTTTTGGTAACCAGTTATTTAAAAACTGTAACATCATAATGTCCCCTTCTTCTTTCTCTTGAACTCCATATATCCTTATGTTGTTTCTCCTAGATCTACTCTATAGATCTTCTACTTTCTCCAGCAGCAATGTATTTTGTTTTAAAATTAATTCTGTATGGTTTTCATATTCTGCTATTCACTTACTGCTTCCTCTAATGATGAAATCAGTGCAGATTGTTGTTTTAAGACTTCATTTAACATGTTCATTTATTTTCTGCAGTCTTCTTTTATTAGTCTATTTTGGTCTCAGGTTTATCTAATTGAATAGAAAGTTCCTGGATATTGCCCACAATAGTTCATAATCCCTTTTTCACTGAATTTTCTGGAGAGTTCACTTTTGAGTGGCTCATTTTGTTTAAACAGGCATTAAAACTTCTGACAGGAAAAAGTAAAAAAGATATAAACTTGATTTTTTTTTCAAAATATTATCTAAGTTTAGAAGGCTCAGAATATAGAAGGACATATGTTTTTGCTGAATTTGTATAAAATCCTGTCACAAATGATAAAAGGGAGCAGAGCAAAAACTTTGTGCTGCTAGCTGATCACCATCTCGGCCACACCCCAATAGTTCTTAAACTCTGAATTTAGCAACTGAAGGAGCAAGGTCTTTCACAACTGTGGCAGAAGAGAAAAATCCTCAGTTTAGGTGAACAAAGGGTCTTCATGGACGAAGACTTTTCCCTTGGAATGAGACTAAGAAAAAATAGATTTATACTACTTTTTAAAAAGTGCAAGCAGCAAAATCTGCATTTTAACATACTCAGACCAGCAACATTGAACATCTTCCCACATTGAGTTAAGACTGTTATGGACCTGAAAGTGGTGATGATAGAAGAAGATAGAATATGCCAACCAATGGAACATGAAAGTCAAGGCAACACAAACAAATAGCTCAAAAACAAAAATACATCCAACAAAAAGATTTTGAGAGAGTGATGGCCAGTAAAACCTCTCCCCACATTTAAACAGCAAATGATGGACAAACAGAGAGTGATGCATGAATTCTCCAAGTGAGTTAGGGACAGCTGAGTACACAAGAAAGAAAAAGAGCAAATGGCAGACATACAGGAAGAAGAAGAAAATCTTGATTTATAAACTGAAATGACTATTATGATAATCAGAAAGGGAGGAAATGAAAAAGCTGCAATATTGTTGACTTAAAGATGGTAAGCTATTTATTTCTATATCTGCTGATATAAGCAGGCATATGCCAGAAAACGGTTATGTAACCATACCATTCTTAATGCAACTCTATCTTAATATAGATAATTGCTGCTGCAAACAGCAGAGTGAAGTCGACATTAAACAAAGTAATTTATCTAAATATTTGCAAATAAATGGTAGGAGGATGTTAAAATGATGTTTGAAGCAGGATAGCAGGATAAAAAATCCATTCCCAAACAGTTTAAATAAAGACATGTGGGGGCAGGGGAAAACAATCAAATGATTACCGAAAGTAAAAGAGAGTATCTGGAAAAGTGAATATCCTAATGCGTTAAGTATAGAAAGAAGGCAAGAGGAAAATACATAAATAATAAGTAATAAATAGAGCAGTCAACAAGCAGAAAGGAAAATCCTGAACATAGCGGGGATGCGAGAGTGCACAGAACGAGAGGATAGTGTTAGCAGATGCTGCATCTCAGTCAGAGCTCAGTGAGGAGATAAAGGAAGGGAGTGGAGAATGATTCTTTACGTAGGTGATTTTATTTTATAAATTAAAATTACACAACTCTTGAAGTCTTTTCTATTAGTTAAGCTGCTATTACTAAGAATGTATCAAAGACCCACTGACATTCGAGGTGCACAAGATAAGAAAATGAGAGGGCTCTGAGGTTAGTCATATGGAATGTTAACGGATTATAGATGATAGCAAATGAAACAGATAGCAAACTACATTTTGAAGAATAGATATTATATAATAGTGCTGCAAGAAACCCACCACAAGGAATAAGAAAACTATTATGCCGCAGTGTTCAAGGACGGATGAAAGATGAAAGTTCTTGCAGTCATTAAGAAAAGACCCTTATAGACATAAAGGAAGTTAAACAGAATGAAAAGGGAAGATTCATCCTGTAAGGGGGCTACTGGAGAGGCAAAAGAGTAACCTTTGGCACTGTATATATGCCACCACTTGCAAGAAGAGAAGGGATAAGACAAATTGTACAAGATGTGGAATTCCACAAAGGAATATTACTAGTGGGATGGGATTGGAACCTGGGGACACAATTAAAGAATGTAGATTGAGGCTCTAAAACAAGAAGATAACAGTGGAAGGAAAACTCCTGAAACACTTAGCCAAAACTCTTCGCTAGATAGACCTGGAGATCCTGCCCCAAGGCCTCAGTGAATATACATATTACTCAATTAGGCATTGAAGTAGGTCTAGGATAGACAGAATCTGCATTTCTGAAGAGTGGGAATATTTGGTCAAACAGATGGAAATACTAAGAAAAAACAAACTAAAAACCGATAACAAGTTAAGAAAAAGAAACCACTCGTTGAGCAGCAACAAATTTACTGAAGTAAAATCCAACACTCAGTACAAAAAGTAAGCGCTTTCTTCAGGCACATAGACCAAACTTCTTCAGACAATAAAAATGATATAACAGTTTAGCTTATATACCATCACCCCCACCCCCAATAATTACTTGCTTAATTGACATCAATACAATACAATTCAATAAAATTAATATAAATACACATCAAATTACTAATATGATTCAACCTGCATGTCTTAAAGAGTAAAAAAATATATGTATGTATATCTTAAATATGTTACTCATACAATTTTGAAAAATTGTCTATCTATCCAATACCCTAAGCTTTAATTTACTGCTAATAGAAACAGTATAATTCAATCCTGGGGGGTATGGGCATTAAGAAAGACCTGCCACCAGGTCTCCCTATCTTCCAACCATAGTTTCCAAGGTCCCCCTCATTCACCCTTCCTGACCTGTTGTAACACCACAAATGTAAACACATTGTCAGGAAATGTTTTGATGTGTCTATATAGGGCATTTTTTCCTCTCTCCTGCAAATCTCATAAAGGATGTGCCCAGTAATGACTCCTTCTGCAATATTATAATATAATACTATATAATATTCTATCATGGTGGTGCTGCGGTAGCGTTGTTGCCTCACAGTTAGACGTTGCCTGTTCGATTCTCAGTTAGAGTGTCTTCTGTGTGGTGACATGCGTGAATGGGCCTTCCTTCGTTGAAGGTTGTGCTTTAGGCCCACCAAGCCAGCACGTAAAAATCTACTGCCAATCATTAGCGGACCGGAGTTCCGCTGTGGCGTCCCCTAACCGGGAAAAGCCGAAAGACGCAAACATTCTGTATGGCCATTGTTACGCTCCTTAATGATCTACAACCAAAATCCCAGTCTCTCTTTATTTCTTAAATTTCCCCCTGCTTCTTCATCATCCCTTTCCACTTTAAATTGTAGCTTTCTGCTTGTATTATGCATTTGAGTCTTAACTGTATAGCTCTAAAATATTAATTCAAATCTGGCAATCCGAAACTACCTTGTTCTATTGGAAGGATTATCCCACTTGACCCTTGCCCTCTTCCCCTCCCTGATAAATTCCTTCAACTCTTTATTAATAACTGTTTGCAACTTCTCCACTGGTTCATAATAATTATATGACTGACCTATATATAAAACTAAAGGGACTAAAAACATTTTCACTGCTTGTATGTTACTATCTATCTATATCCATAAACGACAGCTTGCATTTCTCAGTTTTTGTATTACCCGACTCATTCCACATATACTTAGCTGCCATAATAGAATCCTTTTTTAATTCATATTCCTATATATTTCATTTTATCATTTCCTTATAAATATGAAACTTGCAGAACTAATTCATGAGTGAGTACATAGTTTATAGCTATAGCCTTTGTTTTATCTTCATTCATTTTATATCCTGAAAAAAAAAACAGAACTGTCTCAAAAGGTTCCACAACACTGAGATGTCCTTTTCTGGTTTTCCAGGTACAAAGTAATATTGTCTTCAAATAAAGCCAACTTTCCTTGATTACTATGCCAATTATATCCTGGAATTTCTGAGTCACTTACTTTCTTTACCAATGGCTCTAAATATACTACAAATAATAAAGGGGAATCACTTTCTTCCTCCACAGTTTCCAAGCTTCTATGGGATTACCATTTATTTATGGAGACTTCCCTGCAGAGTGATTATACACCATCAGTTTTATCTCATCTCCTCCTATCTTAACTGTTAATTGTTGAGCTTCATCTACCTCTAACCTTGGAAAACTTAATTATTTCCATTTATGCTTTTTCTTGTTTTCCACATTTCTCTGCATTATACAAATTTTCATAACATTTCTAAAATATTTCTAATGCCTCTACAGTATCTTTCGTTATTTGTTGCCAAAGTCATTGTGCTAAAAGTTTTTGTGCTCTGGAGTTTTTATAAAAAAAAAAAAAAAAAAAAAAAAAACAGTTGCTTAATAGCAATCTTTCTAAACTTATGCATATTATCCACATACTCCCTTATTTTCTCTTTAGCAGTCTGCATTTGTGCCTCTTTTTGTTCTGTGAGATCCCCTTACTTTGCAATAATTTAACCTTTGTCAACCCCTTTAAATATTTTTATTACTTCTTAACCATATCACTTTCTTTTATTTCTACCCTATTTTTAAACTCCACTTTCATTTTATCCCACTCACTAGCTTTCACTTCTGAAGACATTTCTATCTTCCCTAATAACTCCCAATTAATTTCCATTACCCATTCCTTAAATTCCTCTCTTTTTAAGAAGTAGCTGAGGAAGCACCAGATTCTCATCTTTACTGCATTACCCCACAATTTTACCTTATTAATTATTGGCACATGATCTGAAATAGCTATTGGATATATCTCAAAGCTTTCAATTAAGTACAGATGTTCCTGTGAAATATCATTTTGCCTAATCTGGTCCAGTTATTGTACCTTGAGGAATGATAAGCAAATTCTCATTGAGGTAATATTACTGAATTCATGTCTTCCACACCAAATATGTTCATACATTTCTTCATAAATCTACCCTCTTTTGTTATATTTTCCCCTTGAGTTCCCCAAGATACCTCCTCACTGTTGCAAATGAAGTTCCAGTCCTCACCTATAAGCAATATTCCCTGTCCAAAATGTTCTTAAGTTCCATAATAGCAGTTTTAGGTGGAATATAAATGCATGACAGCATAATCCTCTTCCCTTGCCAGCAGCCATTTACTACCACAAATCTACCATTATTATCTTTTTATTTCCTCTTCTAATGCTGTTAGAGCTCCTCTAGCAATTAGTATTCAACTGAATATCCATCCTGAAATCCTTTCTTTAGCAAATTCACATGATCACTTCTTTCCAAATGTGTCTCCTGTAGCATTGTTATTTGTACTCTGCATTTCTTAATACACTTCAGTACTCTTACCTTTTTTCTCTATACCTAGGAGGCCATTCATACTCCAAAATAATCTGGATAGTGTAGCCATTATGATAACAAGTTATTATTCGCACCTATTTTATATGACAGCATTTTAAATGTCTGTTTCCAAGCTTTTGTGTTACATGAACCTACTATTATTTGGCAGGTTGATCTTTTATACACTTGCTTCTTGTCGTCTCCAGTTGAATCTATGTCACATTTACAAGACTTTGTTTTAATGAAAACTTTCAAGCAAAAAACAACCCCCCCAAATACTCCCATAACCTTTTACTTTAAAACAAACACACAGAACTATGTACATCTTCAATAATAAGGTTGTTCTTGATAGGAATAATTGTCCTAAATCAACAGTTGCACATACAGGCATTAACTAACCTAAAATTAAGATTAGCCATGCTAAGGCACATGTTACAGCCTATGCTCCTACTTACATTAATTGCTATTTGTTCTTGTCTTATTGTTATTCCCAACCAAGATTTGAAAAACACCATGTACGATTTCATAAAACAGTAACTTTTAGCCTTAAAAAATGTGCGCTGGCTATTTTTAAATAAAACTGAATTATATACCGTGCTAGTAAATGAACTTAAAAATTTAGGGACCAGAAAAGCTGCTGTCTTTTATTCACTTACAATTTCAAACTTTATTTTTTATGAAGCTGCTTGCCCGTATACCTGTTAATTTTACATTTCTGTCAGCAAACAATGTCCAGACATCTTGAGAATTGTTGATTTCACCTGTAGTCAGCTTTTTCCACAGAAACATGAAGAAATCACCTAGAGCCATATTTTGCACCATTGAATGGTTAGCCCTACCACAGTGAGCAGTCTGTGAGCTGTGTTCTCCTATCTTGTGGATACTGTGTATTACAGTACATAACTAAAACAGTTGGTCTGTACAACTCTTCCCACTATAGGGAAACATGTAGAGTCTGTGCTGCTACCAACAGCTCCATTCTTTGGTGAGTTTGGGGTGGAAACAGCATATTTTTGGAGATGGGAGAGACAGAGGCACAAGGAGAACATGCAAACTCCAAACAGACATTGGCCAGAGGTCAGGTTTGAACCTTGTACCTTGTGTATGGGAGTTGAAAGGAACATAAAAACAGAATGTAAAGCTGCCCTCAGCTGCAGATTTCTCAACTCACACTGAACATTTATTTGCTGAAGAAAAACAATTTAATATACACACAGTGGTCTCTTGTTTTTAAGGTCCACTCGCTGACACACACAAAATGTTATTAGATTAAGCCAAGGGAATTTATCTAGATATTCATCTATGCAAAAATAAAACATCTCAACTCTATATATATTATAATCCATGCACTTTTAGACCCTCATCCCCCATCCTAACAGCACAAGATTAAAGGCTATTAACTTAAACATGCCTTTGTCCAGCCTTTATTTTCTTTTTACATTGCAATGCCTACATTTCTCAAAACTAACAAAGAAAAAAGTTCTTTATCATATAGAACAGTCACTGAAAATGTTTTACCATATAACATGCAAGTTATATCACGAAATGTTTTATACAAGTATTAAGAACAAAGATTTTACTTACAGTTACTTTTCCCCCCTTTTCATTTTAGTGTCCTTCCAAACATTAATGACATGAGGGGGATATGTCTTTCAGTCTTCCCACAAGTTTAACAATGTCAATAAAAGTCTAATCTTTCTAAGACATTATTTCTTGTAAATCTATAATTCGCGAGTGTGATTGATGCTTTACAGTCCCACATTTATTCTCAGACTTTAGTGTTGCTGGTCTTCTTCCTGTTCAGCTTCTTCTCCCAATCCCAGACTCCAGTTCAAGTCTGAGGCACTCCCACTTCTTCTAGTCAACTCCTTTTCTATCTCTCAAGCATTTTCCCTTGGAACACTAGAAAAGGTCTCTCTATGAACTTTATTATCATAAGCATGTGAAGCAGAGCCCTCTTCTGTTTGATTACTCACTTTTTATTTGACAAAGTTTTATATTTCCATCTTGGCCTGCTATGCATCAAAAATTACTTTTATTCTCCAGGAAAAAATATATTCTAAAGACAGATTGATACAGCAGCTTGACTTTCACACCTGCTTCTCAAAATTCCCTGATTGCTGGGATAAATTTGTTTCTGTTTTGCCTGGTGTACAGTGAATAATCATTTCCACAAATACTCTAATGTCTTAAATTTGTAATACTTTGCCCATCTGCTTACAGTTTTGTCAGGGTCAACTCTTTGTGCTGGTATAATTGTGTCTTTGTTAATAAAGATAGAGCATCCACACAATTTTCTATTTCAATTAACAAGTCCTACTGTGGAATTCCAGTCCAGTTGCTTATTTGTGCTTTCATAATGTTAGTACAGTCTGTTCCTTCCAGTTTCTCTGGCAAATTAGAAATCTCGGCTTTTCTCTGTGTGGTCTGTTCTCTAACTCTACCATTTTTTGAAACAGCTCTTCTTGAGCAGTCAAATATTCAGCCAGCCTTTTTTTCATTTGACCCCTGATTCTTCAGTTTTATCAGTTATCTGAATAGCATTTTAAAGCTTCTTCCATTTTTGTTCCAGCCATTTGATATTTCAAGTTGATGTACTCCTTCAGTGTGTCATTTATTTTAATCACCTCTGAGCACATTTGATTTATTTCTTATTTAAATTAATGGAAGCAATCTCTTGTACCAAAGCTGGAGTTTGAACTGTTTTTTGCTGAACAGCTGCAGGATTCTTCCCAGTCAGTGCTTTCTTTTTACTTTTCTAATTGATTTTCTTTCAGGCTGTCTAAGTTTCTTCTTTGCTTGCATCCAGGCAGTATACTTAATAGCCAGTAACAGAATTTTACTAAAACTATCAGAATTACTAGCCCTTATCTCTCATTGTATTTTTTTCACACTGGGAGAGCTGAAGAGCTGAAGTTAAACTGTTGATCAGTATGCAGCCATCTTGGAAGTCCACAAAAACTCCTAATATCAAAATTATCTCCTAAAGTGAAGTTAATTTGTTCTAAAATAACTGCTTCTAAAAATAAACATTATATTTGATATAATATATTATAATGTTAAAGCCACAGAGCTCCTTTTCTGAGCAGGTAAGAAATGTTAGGCCTTAATAATAATAATAATAATAATAATAATAATAATAATAATAATAATGTCTGTTTTTAGTTTTTTAATATATCTTATAAACAATATGGCCCAGATAAAATGTACTATTGTCACTCAGTACAATACACAAAGAGTTACTTCCTTGGTGTGAGAGCTCTGGAATTTTTTACTTAAAGATGAGGAATGGTAACAATGTACTAAAATGCTATTCTCTTACTCTGCTTGAAGAAACATAGCACATTTATTAGTTCATAGCCACTACATTTGTTCCCAGGATAAGTCTGACTTACACACAAATGTACGGGTCTATATTAGGTAATCAAAATCTACTTACCTCAAACCTGTATTCATTGACATTAAAACAGCAAAGTTCACTTCTGTGAATGACAAAAACTTTCCTAGGGTAAGGAAACAATTGGCCAATACCACAACTTTGCCCTTTTCTCCACTATAGTGTGATCTCGGAGTTGGTATATATAGTTAGTGGGGGTGTGGGGGGCACAGCCCCTCACATTGAGGGCTGTGGTGGTGAAGCCCGCCACTTTGGAGGGTATGACTTAGTGTAATGTGTGTTGTGGTGTTGTAGTGGCCAAGTGATTACTTACCCTAGTAAACATTTTGATGTTCACTGAAGTGTGTTTTGCTGTTTCAATGCCGATGTATACAGGTTCGAGGTAAGTAGATTTCAATTATCTAATATAGACCCAAATTTACCACAGGGGAATTTACCACTCTGGTTCCTGTATAGTGTACCTTAAAATAACATGTTCATTTTGAAAAAAAGAATGTCATCAATTTTTTTCAACTATTGGCTTTTATACCTGCAAGCCAAATAAGGTGGTTTATGCAATGAGATGTCCTTATCAACATGTGTATATTGGTTAAACAGCTAAGACTTAATGTGCTTTGATGCCTGTGGGACTGAATGCTGAAGTCAGCTGGAGGAATTTACTGTGAATTGATTCTTTTACTTGTCAGGTTCCCTTTTTAATTGCTTTTATTTTGTTTTACTCTATAAAAAGGTTTATAATTTTTGTTCAGATTTGTATTACTCCTTGAAGGTGAAAGCCAAAAAGCTGGAGAATGTAAATTTTAGTAAAGTGTGGCTTTTGTAACCTTAAGTCATTTTGTTAATTTTATACAACAAACTTGCCAATTTGTTTTAGTGAAATAATGCCAGTAGTTTTACACAATATGGATGATGAACAGTGTTTCTTTTTATAGTTATATGGAATCATGTTTTTATTTAGCACATTTAAACTGAAGTGGCTGTTTTCTTCACGTGATAAAAATGAACAACACAATATCTACCATGATTAAAATAACAGGAATTATTACCATCTGTGGTTCAAAGAAAACACTTGTCTATATTATCTAGGATTATTGGCTCAGATTATAGAAAGTCCAGGTCTTTTGAAGATTTATTTAAACAAATGATATGATCAGTCCAAATTGATTTGGCATGCAGCACAAGACAGGTTCTGCTATGGAAGCCCGAACATCAGGGAATCAGTACACCATAAAGTAATGCCCTAAACTCAAAAGGGAAAAAAATAAATAAACTGTAAGTTTCTTTGTCAGGGGAAGGCCACCCTGTGCCCCTTTGATACGAGGGGGATAAGCCTCTACCCAACCCCTAAACTTATATATACCATCCCAATAGCTGCACCAAGTCATGGATGGGAGAAATCTCCCAATACAGATGAATCATGGCCACTGAACAATTTGAAATCACTCCAACAGTAATTTCTTATGGAAAACAGTGACTGCCATTGTGTTCTTTGAAGAGTTGTGCTTTGGGCAGCTGACAATATAAGAATTTTACCTCAGCCACCTGAGTTCAACCCACAAGAAGATGCCTTACACCATTTAATATGTCTTTCACATCCTGTAAATAATCAGTTAAACATTTATACATTTATATAGAAAATCACAAACACATATAACATTTATAAACAAGTATTATCTTTTATAGAGAAATGGGAAATCAGGTTTGTTACAAAAAAATAAAATGGAGTTCTTCATCTGAGTGTAAATCTGATTCAAAATATGTTCACATTCATAAAGAAAATTACATTTTCCATATACCAAACTGAGTAAAATTCATGTGGCTTCTCACAAAATGAAATAAATGATTTTAGGTCATTTCCTTGTTAAAGTAGCATAACATGAATGACAGCTCATAACTAATCTGTTGTTACCATCTATGCAAAGCAGGGTGTGGAGTTCAAAAATGCCTCATAGGAAATCATTCACCTTGAAACAGGTTATATGTATATTCTTCAAAGGATCACAGGTTCAGTGTAAGATTCATGCATATCTACTGCATCAAAAAATAGCACATTTTCTATTAAAGGATTGAACCAGGTAGAGACTATATGTTGCAGGCAAAGCTGTTGGGCTAATCTTTTTTTAAGACTCATGAGTTGTTTTCCATATATGTTCAGACACCATGTAACTAGTTCTGGATCACAGGTTATGGCTTTGAACTTAAACTCCTTAAAAAAAGGTTGTCATGGCTTGATTTCAGCACTGTCCCTGCTGTGGTGCACCAAGATGCTGGAGGTCAAATACTTTGTTATGTATCTTGATCAGGACAGGCATCTGAAAATGTTTCACTTCATTTTTTCAAACACTTCTTTGCTAAAGCAAGTGTAGTGAACAACAGTTTGTGTGAACAGCAGATTGAGTGACTGCCATTTTGATCAAGTGTGTGTTTTGTTAACAAAGGTAAGTGACTGTGTAGTAAGGCTGAGTGTGTGCGTGTGTCTGAGAATCTGTGTGTGTGTGTGTGTGTGTGTGTGTGTGTGTGTGTGTGTGTGTGTGTGTGTGTGTGTGTGGTAGTATTAGGTAAGGGGACATGCTTAATGTGTATGCTATTGTGTGTGTTTCATGGTTAGATGAGAGGCTAGCTAAGGGGATAGAACTTATGTATCTGTGAGTGTTTGTGGGTTATGGTTAGAATAAGGGTTAGTTAAGGGGACAGATTTAGTGTTTTGTGGGGGTGGGGTGTCCGTGCTGTCTTGTCTAGGGGTAATGTTACTGAAAGTTTTTTTTTAACGTAAGGTGTATGGTTAGGGTGAAGGACAAGGACAGGGCTAGAGTTGGGGTTACCATGCATATGGTGGATCAACGTAAGGTGTATGGTTAGGGTGAAGGACAAGGACAGCGCTAGAGTTGGGGTTACCATGCATATGGTGGATCAACGTAAGGTGTATGGTTAGGCTGAAGGACAAGGCAAGAGTTGGGGTTACCATGCATATGGTGGATCAACGTAAGGTGTATGGTTAGGGTGAAGGACAAGGACAGGGCTAGAGTTGGGGTTACCATGCATATGATGGATCAACGTAAGGTGTATGTTTAGGGTGAAGGACAAGCACTGGGAAACAGTTGGGGTTACCATGCTTATGGCGGATCAACGTAAGGTGCATGGTTAGGGTGAAGGACAAGGGCAGGGATTGAGTTGGGGTTACCATGCATATGGTGGATCAACGTAAGGTGTATGGTTAGGGTGAAGGACAAGGCTAGAGTTGGGGTTACGATGCATATGGTGGATCAATGTAAGGTGTATGTTTAGGGTGAAGGACAAGGACAGCGCTAGAGTTGGGGTTACCATGCATATGGTGGATCAATGTAAGGTGTATGGTTAGGGTGAAGGACAAGGACAGGGCTAGAGATGGGGTTACCATGCATATGGTGGATCAATGTAAGGTGCATGGTTAGGGTGAAGAACAAGGACTGGGATAGAGTTGGGGTTACCATGCATATGGTGGATCAACGTAAGGTGCATGGTTAAGGTGAGGGACAAGGACAGAGCTAGAGTTGGGGTTACCATGCATATGATGGCTCAACGTAAGGTGTATGGTTAGTGTGAAGGACAAGGGCAGGGATAGAGTTGGGGTTACCATGCATATGGTGGATCAACGTAAGGTGTATGGTTAGTGTGAAGGACAAGGGCAGGGATAGAGTTGGGGTTACCATGCATATGGTGGATCGACGTAAGGTGTATGGTTAGGGTGAAGGACAAGGGCAGGGATAGAGTTGGGGTTACCATGCATATGGTGGATCAACGTAAGGTGTATGGTTAGTGTGAAGGACAAGGGCAGGGATAGAGTTGGGGTTACCATGCATATGGTGGGTCATTTTACAGGATCCCAGGTTAGCATGATATCCTGGTTTAGTTTCTCTAGTACCATGACAGGAATGGATGCCATTCCTAAGTCAAAATATGATTAAAGTTCATGAAATTAGTACAGAGTCAATCTTTGATGTTTGCCAAAAGTGCTCTTTATAGCACCCTCAATGGGACCTGAACTGACTTCTTCTGTAATTCATTTGGAGTTCCTGTAATGGTAATTTAACCCAATATGACTGTAGATTCTTTTTTTGGAGATCCATTGCTCCTACTACTGTTGGAACTGTCTGGGTAGGTTTCTTCCATATTATTCTTGCTTCTGCTTGCAAATCCTGGTATTTCATGACTTTGTGTCTCTCTGTGCATAAGACGCTGTAATTACTGGGTGTAACAATTTCACTTATCAATGCTACTTTTGTCTCTTTTGATGTGCTACTATATCTATTTTTCTCCCATCCATTTCTGAACTGTTGGTAATGCATGATGCCATGTGATACAAACTTCATCATTTTGTATAATGCTTTGTAGCTTATGATTCCAGTGCTTCTCAGCTACTTTAATATTGTAATGTTTGCACAATCCCCAGATCAACAGTTATGTCTTTCAGTGTACAGGCCCTCTGCCATTAGTGTATCACACCCAGTAACAAGATGTGTGATGTTTGCAATTCTGTTTGACAGAACCTGCATTTGTCTGTTTCTCCAACATGTTCATTGGACTTTGTAAACCAACGTGTGTGGAGTTCACTATCCTGGGCTGGCAGAATTAACCTTTTATCTTTTGGTTTAAAATCACTTCTCCTTAACCATTCGTGCATCAGATACTAATCAACTTGAGGTTGTTACAGAGTTTTCTGTATACCACAATATTTATGCCTTTTCCACATTTCTTACCTTCCTTCTCATCTGATCCTTCTCGTTATATTCTTTTCTGTTTTTTTTTTTTGCACATTCAGCTGCTGCCTGATTTTTGCCTACTTCTGGTCTGATTTCCATTCTTGCATAGCACTGATATGCTTCTGCTAAACTAAACAGGAAAGCCAACTTTAACTTAATTTTCTCATGTTTTAAAACTTTCACTATGTTTGGATCAGGTTTTCTCATGTTTTAAAACTTTCACTATGTTTGGATCAGGTGAGGTCAACAGATATGTATGCAGTCCCATATTTGTAGATCTACACATGTAATCAATCTCAAGGAGGCTCTGACCTTCAGAACAAGAAATATATAATCGTGGTATATATTGGTTTTTATAACTGATACAATACCTTTTGGGGCTAGTCAATCACACCAAAACTGTAAGTTAAAACAGGAAGAGAAAACTGGTTTGTAGCTTGGACTTTATTCCCAGATGTTACGGCTGTTTTCAGTATTAGCTTTAGTCTTCTGAAGTATTCCTTACTGAGTTTTGTTTGCATTTGTTCATGTTTTATTGTTGATCATTAATCATTTCCCAAATATTTATACCCTCTTTCCTTCTCAAATTCTTTTATAACACATTCCTGTCCCAGATTGATATTTTCTTGGTGCTGGAGCTTTCCTGCTTTAAATGTTGCTTTTGTTCATTTATCAAAACCAAATGACTCATATCATTTGACCACTTGCAGTTGTGCTTTTAGTCCCTCATCTGATGAACTATATGGTTTTAAGTCATCCACAAAAAGAAGATGAGACGTGTTTACCCTTGGATGTTTTCTAGAACGATGTTCTAACCGTGACCTAATCTATCAGGTAGACAGCTCAATGGGTTAAGGACAGGACAAAACAACATCAGTGACAGAGTCACACTGAAATATCTCCTTTTGAATTTTTATCCCTGGGATAAGAATTTGCCCATTGTTATGGCTTAGCCACAAAGTGGTTTGCCATTATTTCATGGTCAATATAATGTACTTGGGCAATGTAGCTGTATCTTATCTTACACATCTGTAAGTACTCCTTTATCCATGAATGTGGGATGCTCTCAAATGCTTTTTTGCAATCTAACCATGCCATACTTAGATTCTTCCCCTTTTCATAATTCTCCATTATGGCCTTATTTAACAACAAATCAGCCTTTATTCCACATGACTTTCTTTTGTTACTTTTTTGTTCAATTCCCATGACTGATTTTTTTTTTTTTGCAAATGACTATAAACATTGCATGCATCAATTCCAATATATACTTTGTTCATTGTCAGAAGGCAAGTTATTGGTCTATAGTATTTAGGATGGGTTGCAGGTTCACTCTTAAGGAGGAGTATAATTCTTCCTGCTGTTAACTAGGTTAGTGTCTGTTCAGGATGCATATACAGCATACGTGGTTCTTACTCAGGACTAAATCTTTGTGTAGATATTAATAGTTCTGGCCAGAAGTTAGGTACTGCATCTGTGTCTGGGGTTTTCTAGTTAGGAGATTTTCTTAATTTTGTTTCAATTTCTCTGGCCGTTACATCATCCCATTTCATATCGTGAACATTTGAACTTCTCTCTGTTTCCTTTACTTCTTCTATCCATTCAGCATCTTCGTTATGTTCCTCATGGTCTTCATAGATACTTCTCCAAAATAAGTCTAGTTCTTCTTTTTTGGTGGTGTTTCTATTCATTTTGCTTTGTTTCATAGTTCTTTATAAAACTTTTTGGGTCATCAATGAATTGCTTATTTTGTACTTTTCCTGAATGTTTATCTGCAGATCTTTTAACTTTTTCTGCCTGTGCAGATATCTTTAGTTTATTATTTGCCATAGAGTATGATAAACCTGGTCTGTTCTGATACTGCACGTTGCTGGTCTGTTCTGATTCTGCACCTTGCTTTTATCATGTTTACATTTCCAAGTATTTTTGTCAATCAGTTCCTCTTCTATACTCATTAGAGAACAAACTTCACAGATATAAGAGGCTTCAATGGCAGTGGCTTCATTTTGAGGCATGTTTACAACTTAAGGTTGTTCCTAGAAGTTTTCAGATCTTGAAAATGCCCACATATGGTAACATCTTTCCTGATTTGTTAAAACAATGGCAGTCTTTAAATTTAGATTTGAGTTTCTAACTATATGAAGCTGTTAACTGACTTTTTTAGATCCATTGAAGCCTCTCTGTTGTCTGAGATAAGTGCTTTACAGAATGTTGCTACATCTAAGTATGACTCAAGAGTTTTCTAAGCAGGGGTTGGATGATGCGTTTGATAATGTCACTGCATATGAAGCCAGGATACAAACTGTTAAAAATAAGAGGTTGCAACAAGATTTATTCAATTTTTGCAAATGGCATATTTTTTCCTGGTCAAAAACTGTAACTGCTATTGATGCTAATGGTATCAGTGTACAAACAGGATCGTAAGATGAATATGTAAATGTACCTGCTCCTGGAGTCCTGGCTAATTTTAGTACATGTAATGAGACCCATACTGTTCTTGTTTTCCTTTGGCATTCCCCCCTTTACCAGAGCCAGTGCAGTCGAAACAGACTTTGAGTCTGGTGCAGTCACTGAGCCAGGGAAGGAGAGGTCTCAGGAGGATAAGAACCCCTGCACAGAGGAATGTAGGTGTTGCAACACCCAGCAAGATGCCAATAATTTAGTTTATAACACCTCCTCCTTTCCTTTGACTCTGGATCGCTTGTATGTTTTGAAAAGAGGTTTGTCATTTTTCCCGGCGACTAGATCCAATACTGTTGATAAACTTATTGACCTTAAGCTATTTGCAAGGAATGTGACTCTCAAAACAATGTTTTCTGTTAATTCTAGTATTCCCTCCTTTAAGAAACCTAGTACATTTGTTCCTGTTTTATATCCACTTTAGGAAGCATTTTTGAGATCTTGTGAATGCGATGTGTATGACACTAAACACAGAACAGATTTTTTTTTTAACTGAGACTTTGTGAACTTGCAGCTTTGAAGGACTTACATGAGTTTACTTCGAATGACATTCAACCAGATGATAAAGAGGGTACTATAGTTGTGATGGACAAGGATTTTTAATTATATCAAATTAATACAATGTTGTCTGATAATGTAACTTATGATTTTTATATATGTTTCAAGTTAATGAATTGATTAAGAGAGTTCAGTCACATTTATTTGATTTCCATATGAGTGGCCTTAAAACTCATGAATTGAATGAGTTTTTTCAAGTTGACTTTCCTGTAGTTCCAATACTCTCTGTGCTTCCAAAAGTCCATAAAAATTTATATAAACCTCCTATGAAACTGATTGTGTATTTGGGTGGTTGGTTGACTGAGCCACTCTCCATTTATATTGAGCGGTTGTTACATCCACCATTAGATACCACTGGAACAGCTTTGAAAGACACTAAGCATTTTGTTTCTGGTTTGTACTGTTGGTATAAGGATTTTAATGGTGAGGGCTTGTTTTTATTTGTTACATTGGATGTGAACTCTTTGTTACCAAATGATTTTGAGGTAGATAGTGTTTGACAGTTTTTGTCATGTTATACTGATTTTTCAAATAGTAAGCGTTTGTTTACTTCTTGATTTTGATTCTTGAAAATAATGTGTTTTTGTTCAATGATAAATTCTATCTACAGAAGATTGGTGTTGCTGTGGGCAATGTTTGTGCCAAAACCTATGGTAATATAGTTTTGGTATTTTGGGAGCTGAATGATGCTTTGACAGTAATCCTTTGGCTGATTACATTAATTATTATGGATGTTTTGTTGATGATATGTTTCTTATGTGGACCAGGTCACTTCAGACATTATATGATTTTATTGATTTTTTTACATAGCAATACTTCGTTTTTGAATTTTACTTTTAAATATTCTGAGACACCGATTGAGTTATTAGATGTCTATGTTAATAAAGACGGTAAAGGTCAAGTCACTACATGCTTTATAAAAAGTCCTGCAAGAAGAATGCTACTTTATATAGATCGAGTATGCACCCTAGCCACATCTATAGGAATGATTTGAAAGGTCAATTTATTAGAACTGCCAGGCTAAATAATGACAATGAATCTCTTTCTAGTGCTTTTAATGGTATGTGTAGAGATTTCTTGCAGATTTCTTACACACACAAACACACACACACACACACACACACACACACACACACACACACACACACACACACACACACACAACACACACTCACATCTTCACCAATACATAAGTACATACAAATACATGTGTTATTGCATATATATGCAAAACTAACAAAAATCTAAATATCCACATCCAACTTCAATATTTAGTAAAAATTATTCATATAACATTAAGCTAATGATTCCGATGATCAAAAACAACCCCATTACCAATATTCATTAAGACCTGGCTTATGCATGGCATCCACGTTAATTATCCATAATCTTTCTTTTTTAGCCAAAATGTAGTGTTTAGAAATATCCGACAAATTCTTACCTCTAACTACATCAGTTACTAGTTATCTTTTCTTAGTTCTGCACACACCTGTGTGTGTTTCTGTGTGTGTGTGTGTGTGTGTGTGTGTGTGTGTGTGTGTGTCTGTGTATTTATTTAGATGTATATGCTTAATATGTATCTTGGACATTTCTACTCACATATACTTGTTATATATTTTTGATATGTGGTTTCTTGCTGTAAGACAAAGGATGTGAAAAGAATTTAAACATGACATGTCATTTTAATTCAGCAGTATACAAAGGTAAAGGGTTATGGTTGTATTCATTCACACTGATGATGCCAGGAGGTGAAACTGGTCTGTGTATCACCAGATCGTTGCTTTCTTTATGATGTTTATGATGTATTTTCACAGTAAAAGCTATTGAGCTTATATGTAAACTGTGTTTTGCTCAGATATATATATATATATATATATATATATATATATATATATATATATATATATATATATATATATATATATATATATATATATATATATATATATACACACACACCATATTTTCCCTAACATAAGACCGGGTCTTATACATTATTATCAGGGGATGCCTTGTTTACCCCCCCCCCCATACAACAATCTACATTTATTCATGTACAAAAATCGACATTTATACATGCACACAAATCAATATTTATTCATGTACAAAAATCAACATTTATTTGGCATTTTTCGGATATTGGGCAACAGTTCTAAGTAACATATTAACAGTTGTGTGAGAATTCTACATAAACAGTTCAACGAACATTTCAACTTCAGAATACCTACACCTTGGCTTTCACAGTGCAATATTTCATGCTTAACAGAAAATGCAGAAACATCTCAATACATGTGTATTGGAGGGGAATAAAACAGGTGAATAACTGCCACTTTTTGAGTGGTGAAGCTTTCTTTATTCTTTACCCAAACCATAAGAGAAGAATGATGAAAAGTCATAAAAATGAAGTCTGTTAACTAGTGGACTTACTTTGTAATTACCCCTTGATAATGAAACTGTACCTTAATACAATGAAGTCAATAAAACTGACAACAGCTTGCTGGCAGCTGAAAGCAGAAGCAATCCATTCTGTTACCCCAATAACAGAAACGTTATTTAAATACAGTCATGTCATCTTATTCTGGAACATTGTCATAAGTCTCCAACCCATGAATTCCAGCCTGAATTTCTTGCCACTCCATTTCCTGTAGAACCATTGGCCCCAATCTGTCATGCCTAGCAATAGAGCTCTCCTTAAATGAGCACTGCTTGTCCAAGTAGCCTGCTGGTAGTGCATTGGCAACACAGCTGTCAGTGATTTTATTCCATGAATTTTTCACCCAAGTCATGACCTCTTGTAGGCTAGGCTTCACAAAGTTTCCATGCTGATTTCTCTCCATTCTATTTTCAATGTAGTCATTACGTTCCATGGGCAAATGGTCCTTGAATGGCTTGCTTATTGCAATATCAAGAGTCTGGAGATAGGCAGTCATTCCTGTGGGAATCATTATTTGATCTATTCTTCTCTGTGCAAGGAATTTCTTCATGTCTTTAGCACGGTGAGTGCTGGCTGAATCCCAGACTAGCAGACCTCTTTCACTACCTTGCAAAACAAGTGGCAGCATTACATCAACCCACTTCCTTATAACTGCTTCTGCACACCAGGCTTTTTCGGTTTCAAGAATGTAAATGCCTGAAACATGTTCAATCTTATCTTTCTTGCCCTGTCAGGTTCGATTCTCAGCTAGAGCGTCTTCAGCGTGGAGGCATGCGTGAATGGGCGTACCTTCTTTGAAGGTTGTGCACCAGGGCTGGCAACTCGGCACGTAAAAATCAACTGCCAATCATTAGCGGACCGGAGTTCCGCTGTGGCGACCCCTAACCGGGAAAAGCCGGAAGACACAACAACAACTAATGATTAGAGGTGGGGTTTTCTTTCCATCCAGATGAATTGCCAAAATACAAGTAAATAGTGCACTTTCATAACCAGTGGAGGGAATGTAGATTGATGAGGCACCCCTCTGATCAATTGTTGTTTGAGATCCTTGGCCCATAAACACTGCAGTTTCATCCATAGCAATCATATTGGAGAGCTGGTATTTAGAAAAGCCGATACCATCAACAAAGGACTTGAATGCAAGTGTACATTTAATAACTTCAGTATCTTCCAGCTTGAACAGTGTTGTTGATCTTCTTATAGACAGTTCATATCATTGAAGGAAGCCATCCAGCCAATGTTGTGATGCTTTGAATTCTTTTGGGAATATTTCTAACTATGGTGCCATTGCAAGGGCAAATGCTTGAATATCAGCCCTCCACACAACCAAAGTCTTTACTCTCCTGTTAGCAATCCATTCACGGATGAGGTCTTCCAGCTCAGGAAATAATCGTTGCCAACCTGATCCACACTTGCACTTCTTAGCATTTCCCTCATCAGCCTGTTGACTGAGGTTATCGTACACTGCATGCCATTTTCGGACAATTTGCAGATCCAACTTCTTCTCTTTGCAGAAAGCCATCAGATTCTTTCCCCGGGAGTCCTCCATGATTCCTTTCTTGTACTCGATGGAATGGCTCTTTCTTTTTGCACTCATCTTGTCTTGGGGGGGTTTATTTGAAGACTTATGAGACAGGAGTGGCAACACAAAATGGTGAAGGTTAAGAAGATACAACCACAGCCATTCAGTATCAAGTGCACATGTTTTACATGTATTGTCTGTACTTTGACCAAAGTACACTTGCCAGTGTTTATGGGCCAAGGATCTCAACCGTCAAGTGTGAGTGAGGATTAGGGTTTATATAAAATTGTGGGAAATGTTTGTTTTTTTAAAGAAAAAAAATGCATGAAAAGTGAAGAGCTGTGCACAAGTAGTTAAAAATAAAAGTGAAAGAAGTTGTATTGCACTTGTCTTTTTTAACAAATGTGTAATTTGTAAAAATGCATTAAATGATGCATAACTTTAATTGCCACTATGAAAACATACTGCAGTTTGAAGATGGAACTAAGTCTTACCTCTTGACTACAATGCCAAATGTTGCTATCTGAAATCATTTTTAACATGCTGTATGTTACTTCTTCTTCAGCATAATGTACAAAGCAAAATGTCAGTCAACAAACAACTCACCCCACTCATCAAATAACTTAGAATAGCACTTTTTACCACATACTACTGTTTTACTAGTAGCAGTGTGTGCCTCAATTTTTTTGTATTCAATACTGCAATGTCAAATACTGTTTTTCAGAGTAATTCTTAAATGTATTTTGCTTCCCTGCCATGAAAGAATGCAAAGCAAAGAAAGCATTATAATACCATAAGTCACTTTCTAGAATCATTTTAAAATAATATATTTATTTTTTTTCTGTGTCACTCTAAAGTGTAAAGCAAAATGCCTTAACCTCTGTTAGGAACCTGCTTCATGATATAACATAGTGCTTGTTACTACAAAATAACACCATGCTGTTAATAATGCATTACATTTTACTTTATGATTTGTCATCTACTTCTTCCTCAATAAGCTTCTTCATATAATCTCAGTAAAGTTTCCATAGTCAATGATACACAAAATACCCATCAAAACAGGCTATTCTAACTTCCTAATTTTAATTACTAACCCCTCACAAGCCTGTAAAAGAAGGAAAAGTCTGTGAGATTTGGTTGCAAGAAAACTAAATTATACTAAATTTTAAGAGACTAACATACATTTAATCGGTTATGATTATTATAAAAAGACTGGTCTAAGTAATATACCAAGATTTGATATTACTTTTTATAAACTGTTTTGAGCTTATTTGGGCCAAAAGGTATGCTGAAGTTTTTTTTTTTTTTTATAAAAAGGATGGGATACAAAACAAGAAATTCAATCCATATATACAGTTGTATTAAGGAAGGCATTGTAAGTTGTTTTCTGAGGTCTGTAAATTTAAATATTGTGATATGTGAAGTTTTTTTGAGTATTTGACTGTTTATGTGTTCATTTTAGTAAGCCAGCATTGCCTTTTCTGATAAGTACTGTGAGATCTTTTTACACCAGTGTGAGCAACAGCCAACTCAGGCAACTAGAACCTCAGTTAAATATTATTTCCTTGGGAAACAAAAGACAATTATCTGAGCTGCTGATACCCCATAGTTTTGGCCTTTATATACACTAAATACAAGGTCCCAGTTATATGAAGTAAATAGAAGAGTTTTCTCGAAGTACATGAATATTATAGATACTACCAAGGTGCTGTGACATTGGAGTTTGCATATGTAGTGATGTTGGTGCACAGCTCCCATGCCAGGGAGTATAGTAGTGAAGCATTCTTGCAAAAGCACGTTACTACAATATTTACTATAATTATTTTAGTTTTAATGCAATTGTCAGTTTTTGACACTGAATTCATAACATTTAATTTTTTTACTCTTAGAGATCTTCAGTATTAAAGTTATTTACTATTTTTGTTGGAGTAGTTCACATAGCTTGTTTACCCTGCTGTTAAATGTTTATGTTATGACTAATTGTAAAAGATCACATTACAGCACTTTGCTGTTTATATAAAGTCATATAAATTGGCCTGTAAGATGTCACTTATACTGTATGATAAGTAAGATATCCCAGGCCTTCATTGAAAATGGGCTCCTACCCAGTCGGACTTTGCTGGTAATCAAATGTCTAAAAATAAATAAAGATATGTTTTAGTAGGTAGAATTATGTTATTTAAGTTCCCATGTGCGAAACGCAGTGCTTTAGTTTATAATGTTCACCTACATGATATGAAACATGACATAGCAGTTCAGATGATCATTCACACAGATGTAAAAATAGCAAGAAAAGTGAGCACAAGCAGAGCTGGGGATCACAATGATGTAAAAAAAATCCATAATCACCACCCCACCCCCTTTATGTGGTTTCATGATTCTCACATCATCCTTACTTTTTAATTCCTGCAAAATTCAAATTCCTCTTTAGACATATCGTATGTCATATTTTGGCGCTTCCTCTGTTCTAAGCTCCGTAAGTACAACTCGCACATATTTTCAAATAATTGTAAAGATGGGTGGAGTGGTGGGTTATATGTGCTAGGGATGTATAGTGGGTTCCTAGTATATTCTACATTGTGGAACATTGTTGACCATGGTTTTAAATTTATTATCATTGAGACACTTGCTCCAGACATAAGAGGTGGTCCATGGACATTAACTTTGGAAAAACATGAGGCTTTATGACAACTGAGAAATAATGCCACACAGTGGCCAGGCTTAAATGATGCATTCTCATTGTCCTGTTTTCTAAAACTTAAGGCATTAGAAAGATGAATTTTATTTATTGGATGCTTTACATGAGATTATGCTAATACTGATTCCACAGTTATTATATTGTATTTATTATATTATATATATATATAAACTTTTTGATACTAGTTTTATTATTACATATAGGTTTTTACATAGTTTTTAGTAATTCACAGATTTGTGAAGGTTTTATGCTTTACTATGAACCGAGAACTAATGCCACACAGTGGCCAGGCTTAGATAATGCATTCTCATTGTCCTGTTTTCTAAAACTTAAGGCATTAGAAAGATGAATCGTATTTATTGTATGCTTTACATGAGATTATGCTAATACTATTTCCACATTTATCATATTGTATTTATTATATATATATATATATATATATATATATATATATATATATATGTATGTATGTATACGTTTTGATACTAGTTTTATTATTACATAGAGGTTTTTAGATAGTTTTTAGTAATTCACAAATTTGTGAAGTTTTTATGTTTTACTATGAACTGAGTGTGCTGGTGGGCATATTTTAACATTAATTAGGGGAGTTGATTTAGTTGTTTCATCTTTATTTCTTTGTCTGAAGAAATCTTTGAATCAGCAGAGATGAAAGTGCTTATCTGATTGTGTTGTATCTTGCTTAATAAAAGTTTTCATTGTACTACAGCGGTTTGTGGAAAAAGAACAGATTTTTTACATTATTGTGATCCCCAGCTCTGCTTGTGCTCACTTTTCTTGTTATTTTTATGACTTATTCATTATTTTTGATTCACATAGCATTGTTGCCTCACAGCAAGAGGTTATCCCATTCGATTCTTGACTGGAGCGTCTTCTGTGTGGAGTCTGTATGTCCTCCCTGCGGTCGTGGCGTTCGAAAGACATGCGTGAATGGGATTGCCTTCGTTGAAGGTTGGGCATCGGGCTGGCACCTCAGCACTGTAAAAATCAACTGTCAATCGTTAGTGGACCGGAGTTCCGCTGTGGCGATCCCTAACCGGAAAAAGCCGAAAGAAGAAGAACAACAACATAGATGTGGTCAAACATGCCTGAAGCACTATGATTAAAGTTAGAAAATTTGACCTATGCTACCACTGTATGTTTTTAAAAAGTCACAGAAATTATCAAGCAGTTTATCAGTTTGTCATTCAAAAGAATCAATTATATGAAAGTTCAGCATTATTAAACTGATGATGTGAGAGTCTACTGTGACATTCATGCAAGCAAAATGTATATCACGCAGATGTATAGATGGATATATAGACAGATAGATAAATAAATGGATAAACAGAGTCTGTCTCCTGGGATGAGCCTATAATTGGTAATTGTTTGAAACATTTATAGGGGTTTGTGTTTGTGCAGCAATGTTGATTCATTAGGTATGTGGATGGAACATTGTTTTTATGCTGTATTTTGTTGTGTATAATGTTTTCTAAGATTTGTGATCAGTAAGCTGATGTTTCAGTCAAATAGATTTTCAGTCAAATTGTTTCAACCATTTGAGTTTATGTCATCTGCAATTCTATCAAATGATATTAAACCGATATAAATATATAGATATAGCTATGCTCCTTCAACTGTCTTCCAGTATATAGATATCGATTCCACTCCCC
Source organism: Protopterus annectens (assembly GCF_019279795.1). NCBI lineage: Eukaryota > Metazoa > Chordata > Ceratodontiformes > Protopteridae > Protopterus > Protopterus annectens. Next base: position 118,538,281 of record NC_056747.1, on the reverse strand, counting down.
TCTTAGGTTCATAGGTTCATAGGTTGATACTAGGCTATCTGTCCTAGGGCATTTATAAGCCTAGCCAGAGTGTGTTTGGCTTTCGCCACCCTTTTAGATTAGTTGACTGTGCCTCTGTATAGTAGGTCACAGAAGATAGCCCTTTTAAGGTTAGTTTACTGTGCCTTTGTCTAGTAGGGACACAGAAGAGATCCCAGGGGTAAACCTATGATCACCCATCCACTTGTCAAGATTTCTCTTGAAGAGGGTCATTGAGGAGCTCTGCCTAACATGGATTGGGATTTTGTTCCAGAGTGAGGGGAGCCTCTGGGATATGAATCTGTCCCTCCAGCATGTCCTATTTATTTCTGTGCTGAGGTTTAAGTCCCTGGAGCGTGTAGCTCTAAGGGATTTGGATTTCCTGAGGTGGAGCATGTCCATTAATTCTGGGTTGGACATGGCTTTATACATCAGGCACAGATCGCCTCTGAGTAGGCGGTAAGCAACCGAGTAGAGCTGGAATTTCTTTAGCCTAACTGCATAGGGCATCTGTTTGAGTCCCTTGATCCTCTTGGTGAGGTACTTTTGGGGTCTTTCCAGTTGCTGCAGGTGTCGGGTAAGGTACATCCCGAATGGGGCATTGTATTCAATTATGGGTCTGATGAGTGATGAGTAGAGGGGCACAATGACCTCTCTTGATCTAGATGTGAACCCTTTCATGATAAGGTGGGCTATATAAAAGGTCTTTCTAACCACTTTAGCAATGTGATTGTCAAAGGAGAGATTGCTATCTACTTGGGTCCCCAAATCCCTAATTACTTCTTCCATACTTAACGGATTACCACCTATGTGGTAATTTGTGGGCACTTTGTTTTTCCCAAAGGGGATGACTATGCACTTTTTGGCATTTAGCTTTAGGCCATGGCTCTGGCACCAGTTATCCATCTCTGTGAGACCCTTTTGGAGGATGCTTGTGTCAGTCAATGAGTCGATTATGGCACCCAGTTTGCAGTCATCTGCGAACTTGCTCAGCCATAGTCCTACCGTGCTAGCCTGTACCTCAGAGAAATATATACCGAACAAGAGAGGTCCCAGGACTGAGCCTTGTGGGATGCCACTTTTAACTGGTTTAGAGTCTGACATGGCACCTGCAATTCTGACCATGTGGGTTCTGTCCCTGAGCCAGTTTGCAACCCATCTTGTGATATAGGGGTTGATATTTAAGCTGGTGAGCTTATTTATGATGCCCGAGTGGGGTATTGTGTCGAAGGCTCTTGCGAGGTCCAGGTAGGCTGTGTGGACTACCTTCCCTTCATCTATGGCCTTGGTGACTGTTTCAAAGAGGTTGACCAGGTTCAAGAGGCAAGATCTGCCCTTAACAAAGCCGAATTGGGTAGGATCCAATGTATGGAGGTTCCCAACGTCTTTGTTTATGAGTTCCATGATGATATGCTCCATAGCTTTGCAGACCAGGCTAGTCAGGCTTATAGGGCGATAGTTTCTGGGGTCCGTTGTGGCACCACCTTTGTGGAGTGGGACCACTGTTGCTGTACGCCATTCCTTGGGTACATATCCTGTAGTAAGGCTGAGATTGAACAGTGACTTTATGTGAGGGTTCAGTTCTTCTTGGAGCTCATGTAAGACACAGCCCGGGACACCGTCCGGTCCCATTGATGCTGTGTTTTTTGCTTTGGAGAGGGCAACTCTCACCTGTGCATCTGTGATGTCAGGGAGGCTACACTCTGTTGGGATAGATATTTGCTCTTTTGGTGGGGAAGGGGGGAGTTTGCACTGAACCTGTCTGCCAGGATGTTGGCAATGTCTGTGGGTTCAGTGTATTTTTTGTAATTTTGCACTAACTCAGAGCATATCTGGGAGTTGCCACCCAGGTTCCTGACATAACTAAAGAAGGCCTTGTGATTATCTTTAACGTCTTGTGCAACTTTTGAAGCTGGCCTTAGATGATTTTATGAGGAATCGTAGTTTCTTGCTAGTACTGATCAGAGATGCCTTCCTTTTTTGGGATTTTGCTCTATCATGTAGTAGCTTCCTTCTTCTGTTGTATAGCTTATTTATGGCTGGAGTCCACCAGACAGATCTCCTGCCTTTGGAGGAGTGAGTCTTGGTTTTATTTAGGATAGCATGATCCATGCATTCCTGTAGGTGTCCATAGAATGCATTTGTAAAGGATTCTGTGGTTTGGGCCGTATTTTCCACTGGCCCTGGGGCTCTGAAGGATTCCACCTCGGTTTTGAGAAGTGTGAAGTTTGCTTTTGAGAAGTTCTTTACTGTGGTTTCCTTGGCTGGGGGTGGGGATGGGATATGGATATCCAGTGAGATTAATTTATGGTCAGATCTTACCAATGAGGGGTATACCTCTGGTATGGAACATAGAGTCCCCATGTTGGTGATGATCAGGTCCAATATGTTTTCCCCTCTTGTGGGAGTGGTGACCAGTTGTTCCATAGCATTTGAGTTTATAAATTCTAGGAACCACTGGGCAAGGGTGTTGGGGCTTGAGTAGTGCTCCCAGTCTATGTTTGGGTAGTTGAAGTCACCCAATATAATGGTGTTTGGAGAGATCTTCATATTCTCCAGTGTTCTCAGGAAAGCCGAGTGGGGTTCCTGAGTTTGGGAAAGTGGTCTGTAGCAGGCTACAAACTGAAAGGCAGTTTTGCCCACTGTTAGTTGCACATGGATGGTCTCCGATGCTTTGTGCAGTGCCACTAACCTGGAGGTGCGGGTATCTTTGATGAATATGGATACTCCCCCTCCTTTTGTGGTTCGGTCCGAGTTTTGGGGCCGAAAAGCATGGTATGAGGTATAACCTGGTAGTGCTGGGGTGCTCTCGGGAGCCTTGAACCAGGTTTCTGTTACTGCACAGATATCGATATTCTCCATACTGAGGAGAGCCTCGAGTGCAAGCATCTTGAGGTTTAGACTTCTGGTGTTGAGCAGCATTACCCTTAGTTTCTTTTTCCTTGTGTTGTCTATGGAGGTGGGTTTGTCTTTTGAGCCTTGCCTAAAAAAGGCACTATCGGGGTGGCAAGAGCCTTAGCCAGTATTCGAAAGCCCAGGGGTGACAGGTGCAAGCTGTCCCTAGTGAAGCAACGTGGCTTATCGAGCATGTCATCGCAGGCTGACAGACACTGGATCCCCTTTGAATGACACCAATACTTTAGCCAATTGTTAAAATTGATGATTTTGTCTTTATACTGTGTCATCATTCTTGGTGAGGGTAAGATGCTACTCAAGGTCATGGTCATACCGGCCTGGGCTACATGATCAGAGAGCTCCTGTATGTCTCTTTTCATGTAGTCCAGGGAGGTACATCTCAGGTCATTCACACCAGCATGGACAATGATGGAGTCATATTTGTACTTGCTTTGGAGTGACCTGAGTGCTTGTGTTATGTGGCGGATCTTCCAACACAGATACACATTCTCTCAATGTTTTTTCATATATATATATATATATATATGTGTGTGTGTGTGTGTGTGTGTGTGTGTGTGTGTGTGTGTGTGTGTGTGTGTGTGTGTGTGTGTGTGTGTGTGTGTGTGTGTGTATATGTATATATGAGTGTGTATATACATAAGCACACACTCACACATATCAAAACAAAACTGGTTGAGCATTGCCTAACCATGCCACAATTAATTACTCTCTTTATTGGTTCTTTTCAGTAAGAAATGTGTACATCCATAGTGTTTTGTTAAATATTGTCAAACTTAACCCCTTTTTAAGACAATTTACTTAGATACAGATAACTAGCATACCCATTCTCATCCGACTTCCAAACCCTATGCACATATCTCTGTAGTGTCGTAGCATGTCCTTTACACTCAGTTCCAGCCTCCACTTATGCATTTCTGTTTGACTGCCTTTCTTCCAGCACTTTCAGTATATACATACAGATGATACCTCTGTAGTACCACCCTTATTCCCAATATATACAGCTAGGGCTCTACCATACCTCTTCCTGCTATAGGTTCCAAAAGGAACCTACAGGCACACACTATGCTTCTCCCATTAGCTCCTGCTTGAACACGTAAATGTCCTATACCTTCCCATTTTACTTCCAATATGTGCCTAAAAAGCATTTATCATACACTCCCGTCACTACCAGTGTGTGCGTGTGTGTGTGTGTGTGTGTGTGTGTGTGTGTGTGTGTGTGTGTGTGTGTGTGTGTGTGTGTGTGTGCGTGTGTGTGTGTGTGTGTGTGTGTGTGCGTGTGTGTGTGTGTGTGTGTGCGCGCAGGCGTGTGTGTGTGTGTGTGTGTGTGTGTGTGTGTGTGTGTGTGTGTGTGTGTGTGTGTGTGTGTGTGTGTGTGTGTGTGTGTGTGTCTATATACATCATTATCATCAATCATCATCACCCCCCTTTGCCATTTTCTACATGGGGTTGGGGTGTCGTATCAACTGGTGCCATCTCTCTCTATTCAATTCCATTGTCCTGCCTTCTTCAATTACTCGTGCCTGGCTGTTGCAGGTCTTCTCTCACATAATCCATCTCCCTCTTTGTTGGATGCAAATATTTCCTCTTGCTTTCTTCCTGTCTGTCCCACATTTTCTTCACCAGATTGTTTTCTGCTTTTTTACACATGCCCAACTCACAATAATCTGTTCTCTTTGCTCTTTTCTGCTATTGGAGCTACTTTGGCTCTTATGTCTTCATTTTTTCATCTGTGCCACAGTGTGCATCCCACCACCTATCTCAGGCACTTCATCTCCATCACATCTAGCTTTCTCATCTGCACTGCCTTTACTGCCCAGGTTTCTCTACCATACAGTAGTACAGGTGACACCACTGTCTTGTACACCTTACGTTTCATCTTCATTTGCATTCTTCTGTCACATACTATACCTGGCACTCTTTGCCAGTTGGCTGCAACTCTTCTGATTCTAACTTTGACCTGCTCATTTAAACTTCCCTTCTCCTTAGCCAACCCTTCCAGATACTTGAAGCTGTTATCCTATTCCAGTATTTTCCCTTCTATTGCAATTCTCAGCTTCTTCTGAACTCCATTTGTTGCCATTACAACTGTCTTATCGGTATTCAGTTTCATCCTATGTGCCTTCAATTTTGCATTCCATTTCCCTATACTTTGCTGAAGTTCTTGCTCAAAGTCTGCCTGTAATGCCATATCATATGCATACAGCAACTTTCTTAAGCCCTGTCTGCTCTCTCTTTTTTATACTGAACTTTGTTGATCTCTACCCTCCAACCTGTTAGCTAATGTAGTCCATCACCAGCATGAACAGCAGTGGTTCAGAGCTGAACACTGGTGCACACCTATTCCCACTGGGAGCTCCTGTGTGAGACTGAACACTGCCCGTATTTGAGTCATTGGGTCCTTGTACATAGCTTGCACCATATTCACAGCCAAATTCTAAAACATCCATGCTAGGGTTGTGGAAGGTCTTCCAAACCATGCTATCCTATCCCAGACCTATTAAAGTGTTCTTTCCCCTGGCATGATGTCATATTGGGGGTGGAGTACACCTAAATCACACTGGAGACTGTGCTAGGACCACCCTTCTGTATATTGCATACTATACTATGGACAGGTAATGAGCTTCACAAATATTACAAATTTGTGGTGTAGTTCAAAGATGGCTGAATCTCAATACATATTCATGGTGTAGTCCCAAGGCTAGCTAGGTTTCATTACCTATTCATTGTGTCCAAAGCTGGCCAATTTAGTTAGGTAGCCCCTGACATATTCTAAAGAAGTCTCTACATGACCACCTGCCTGTCAGCCATACTTCTGCTCAGATGATAGGGGAAACCCTGTCATGCATGGAGTAGTACTACTGAAATACACAGTTATAGTGGGAAGTATTCACAGTATGCACAGTATTCACAGCTTCACAGTATGCACAGCATTCACAGTATGCACAGCCTTCACAGTATGTACAGTATTCACAGTATGCACAGTATTCACAGTATGCACAGTATTCACAGCTTCACAGTATGCACAGTATTCACAGTATGCACAGTACTCACAGTATTCACAGTATGCACAGTAGTCACAGTATGCACAGTATTCACAGTAGTCACAGTAGTGACAGTATGCACAGTATTCACAGTATTCACAGCTTCACAGTATGCACAGTATTCACAGTATGCACAGCATTCACCGTATGTACAGTATTCACAGTATGCACAGTATTCACAGCTTCACAGTATGCACAGTATTCACAGTATGCACAGTAGTCACAGTAGTCACAGTATTCACAGTATGCACAGTAGTCACAGTAGTCACAGTATGCACAGTTTTCACAATAGTCACAGTAGTGACAGCATGCACAGTATTCACAGTATGCACAGTATTCACAGTATGCACAGTAGTCACAGTATGCACAGTATTCACAGTATTCCCAGTATGCACAGTAGTCACAGTATGCACAGTATTCACAGTAGTCACAGTATTCACAGTATGCACAGTAGTCACAGTAGTCACAGTATGCACAGTAGTCACAGTAGTCACAGTAGTGACAGTATGCACAGTATTCACAGCTTCACAGTATTCACAGTATGCACAGCATTCACCATATGTACAGTATTCACAGTATGCACAGTATTCACAGCTTCACAGTAGTCACAGTAGTCACAGTAGTCACAGTATTCACAGTATGCACAGTAGTCACAGTAGTCACAGTATTCACAATAGTCACAGTAGTGACAGCATGCACAGTATTCACAGTATGCACAGTATTCACAGTATTCATAGTATTCACAGTATGCACAGTAGTCACAGTATGCACAGTATTCACAGTATTCACAGTATGCACAGTAGTCACAATATGCACAGTATTCACAGTATTCACAGTATTCACAGTATGCACAGTATTCACAGTATGCACAGTATTCACAGTATTCATAGTATTCACAGTATGCACAGTAGTCACAGTATGCACAGTATTCACAGTATTCACAGTATTCACAGTATGCACAGTAGTCACAGTAGTCACAGTATTCACAATAGTCACAGTAGTGACAGCATGCACAGTATTCACAGTATGCACAGTATTCACAGTATTCATAGTATTCACAGTATGCACAGTAGTCACAGTATGCACAGTATTCACAGTATTCACAGTATTCACAGTATGCACAGTATTCACAGTATGCACAGTATTCACAGTATTCATAGTATTCACAGTATGCACAGTAGTCACAGTATGCACAGTATTCACAGTATTCACAGTATTCACAGTATGCACAGTAGTCACAGTATGCACAGTATTCACAGTAGTCACAGTAGTCACAGTATTCACAGTAGTCACAGTATTCACAGTATGCACAGTAGTCACAGTAGTCACAGTATGCACATTAGTCACAGTATGCACAGTATTCACAGTATTCATAGTATGCACATAATTCACAGTATTCACAGTATGCACAGTATTCACAGTAGTCACAATATGCACAGTATTCACAGTAGTCACAGTATTCACAGTATGCACAGTAGTCACAGTATGCACATTAGTCACAGTATGCACAGTATTCACAGTATTCATAGTATGCACATAATTCACAGTATTCACAGTATGCACAGTATTCACAGTATTCATAGTATGCACATAATTCACAGTATTCACAGTATGCACAGTAGTCACAGTATGCACAGTATTCACAGTAGTCACAATATGCACAGTATTCACAGTGTTCATAGTATGTACAGAATTCACAGTATTCACAGCTGAAAAATGCTTTCACATCATCCCTCTGTACGAAGATTGCAGCCATCATTTAGCATAATGAAACACTATAGTGCTCATGCAGAGTATGTCTTCTGTATGTCACATGTGTTACCATAGACATATGGGTATTCCCATGTCATGCCTGCAGTAACACTGATGACATATAGTGGCACATGTGTTACCACAGACATATGGGTATTCCCATGTCATGCCTGCAGTAAGTGGGAGCACCAAACAATTCCTGAATGTCCCCTACACACACACACACACACACACACACACACACACACATCTATATATATATATATATATATATGTATGTATATATATATATATATATATACAAATATACATGTATATATATATATATATATATATTTATATATATATCTAATATATAGATATAGATATAGATATAGATAGATAGATATAGATATCTATAGATATATATACACACACACACACACACACACACACACACACACACACACACACACACACACACACACACACACACACACACACACACACACACACACACACACACACACACACACACACACACACACACACACACACATACAACGTGTTAGTAAGTGGATTAAAATTGTCTCTAGGTATAAATGCAGTGTAATATGAAAGAAGGCCTGGCAATCTACAGCAATTCCTATGGAAGGTAGCAACTGTAGATGGGACTGCTACAAGAGTCGGTTGCAAGTCATTAGCATGGATGGATGGATAGAAGCCAATCCTAAATCACATAAGGGAATATAAACACTCTAATTAGATTACATATAGAAGATGAGCTGTTAAAATATTATCTGCCACCCGAACTGAAAATCTATACTGTTTGCTCTCATGGTTTTCAATTGGAAGGGTTCTTGGCCTCTTTTAATGCCTGCAGAAGTGAATCTGAAACTGAGAGCTTTGGTCAGCTAAGACCTGCATGCAATCAACTGAACGCATAAGTGAAGTTAAGTAAATTTTTATCTGCACTTTTTTCAAATAATACATGATTTAAATTAATTTGTTTGTGTTGCATTGAGCAATATCTAGCTGGAAGTTGTGACTCTGTTTTTTCAGTAGGTCTCCACCCACCCTCCCTGTTTTTGTTTTGGTTTTGGTGTTAATCTTGGTGGCTTTGAAACTGCCCACCCCTCTTGTAAATTTGCACTTGGATACTCCTCCTGGGCCCATCTCATTTGCTCACTCAAAACAAAAAAAAAATTATCTGCTTTTACTGTATTTGTGTTTCTTCCTACTTTATTTTGCTTTTGCGTCATCTTAAAAGTACTCACTTGTATTTATTACTGCTTGGTGTAACTCATTCTAAGCCTTTTAGTTTAAGCACTTGGGCTTCAGACCAGTTGTTTTACATTAAGAAGGTTTGTGGTCTGCACTGTAGTGGCAGAACAGGTAGCTTACATCCTTCTAAGTTGGGAACTGCTGATTGAGGGCTCAGTGTCCGTTATTCTAAAAGTGTATTAATTCTGGTTTAAGCACTTGGGCTTCAGGCCAGTTATTTTACATTAAGAGGGTTCGTGGTCTGCTCTCTTGTGGGAGGAGAGGCTGGACTCTGCCCTTCTGAGGTGGGAATTTCTGGTTAAAGGCTTATAGTGCCTGCATATTTGAACTGTTTCTTACTGAAATTGGTACACTCTGCTGTAGCATAGACTAGATCCAGGCCTGCTGAATCTAGCTTTGTTTGTATAACTTGAGCACTAATCCAGGCATTCTTTAAAGTATTCAATTGTATTTATTACTGCTTGGTAGTAACTTGATTAAAATATAGCTATCATTCTAAGTCTTTTGGATTAAGCACTTGGGCTTCAGACCAGTTGTTTTACACATGTCAAGCAGAGCGCCTCTTTGACCCTCTTCAAAAGGAACCTTGACGATTGAATGGGAGATCGGAAATTCACCCCGGGGATCATGTCAGTCACCCTGCTAGACAGGAGTCCAGGGAAGTAAATATTTTGGGAAGAAATAGCTACGGAATTGTTATGGCTAGGCTTGTATAGGCCCTAGGGCTGATAGCCTAGTACCAGCTGTCTTTTTTTTTTCTAACCTAATTCTGAACCTGATATATGCTATGTAAAATACAGTCTAAATATCATTGTCATTTTGGGAGATTTTGAAAAAACAGGATCCACCTTGTGAAGGCACTCCCCATGACTTGAGGATGAATTCAGTTCCAGCAATACTACTATCCTTTGTTTGCTGATTTTATCATCTTTCCACCCAGACACTTTTTCTCTGATGAGGTTTATCTTATTTTATTTAAAATTTGTTTCATGGGGTGGTGCAGTGAACTTTGTGGATCAACTGCAGGTACGGCCCCCAAGTGATAATATCACAATGAAGAGAGACACACACAAGATGAACTTATATACAAATAAATGACAGCTTGAAAGATTAGTTTAAGACTGGTGGTCATAAATGTGTTTAATACATACACACTGATGCACAATATTGTAAAAGCATTAAAATTAATCACCCCCCCAAAAAAAACAAAATAAGTGAAAGGGTGGGGGTTAGGGGTATAGTACGAGAATAAAGACTTAAGTTGAGGTGCAAAGATGGCAATATAAGTATGAATGATGGCACCTGCAGAGGAGAAGGGAGTGCAATTTTATGTGATATCATCTGTTTGCTGGCCTTGGCACCTGCAGAGGAGAAGGGAGTGCAATTTTATGTGATACCATCTGTTTGCTGGCCTTGACATTTAGCTTGACTGATTAAGCATTAGTAAGTTTGGGTTAAATTCTTTGTAGGAGGGGAGTTCTTTTAGATAAGTCTGTTGTATGTCACACAACTTGGGTGCGAGTGTGGAGAAGGCATGCTCGGTGCAATGTAGTTTGTTGTAGGTGTTAGCAGATTGATGGTGGATCATGATTGACATCTAAGGATGTATGTTGAGGTTTTAGGAGTGAAGTTTGTGTGCCAGTGTCAAAAAGACTCAGGAGCGAGGGTTTTGTAGTGCAAGGAGGCCAACAGCAGGTCAGATCTTTGGTAGCCATCTGACTTTGGGTTTATTGATTTTTGAGATGATTTGGTAGAATCATTCCTTAGAATTAAGTACAAAAAAATAGTAAGGGTTATTTCTCATAATGTGAAATTAAAAAAAAAGATGCTGCTGCTTGCTTTTCTATTAAAGGTCACATAATCCCATTGTGAGAGACAGGAATTTAGGGTCGCAGTTTGGATTCTGCACATTTAAATTAAAATGTTGTGCTGCGTGTAAGTATAATTCCATTTAAATGCATGCAAATCATAACAAAGTTTTTCATCCTGTCAACCATATTTCCTAGAGCTATTTAGAGTTTTTTCTTGGCACATTAGTAGGTGTAATTCTTTCCTACAACACCTACTTCCCGTAAGTGCTATCATTTAAAAAAGAAACTGAATTATGCCTGAAGTGGAAACTTTTGGTGTTAACTGATATTATAGTTTAAACTTGTTAAACCTACACAGAGTATGCAAAAATGCTGATTTTTTATACACACACACACACACACACACACACACACACACACACACACACACACACACACGCACATAGTAACTGACAGGATAGATTTGGTTAAACCAGTCCAGATGTATAGTGTTTCTTTTGTAATATACTGTAGAACTGCCAGAGTCAACACTTCATGTTCACATATAATGAATCAAAATATAAGATAGGCTAGGCTAAGTAATAAAGTTCAAGGAAGTAAATCTTCTAAAAACAAAGACTAATGATTTGTTCTGGAATTTCAAACTGCTAAGAATGACATTTGCCTGCTGCTTGCTTTCATACTTTTCAGTCACAACTGACTGCTACTTACTTGCATATATTGTTATGTAATAATGGCTGAAAAATATAAAAATTCTGACATGATCAGTCTTGATGGAAGTGTGCTGTCCTTAAACAGTGAGCTGTATCACTTCCAAGCATGGAATTATGAATTAACACATTACATTCATCAATCTTTTAAATACTAGTCTTAAATATCTTTTGTTGTAAACAGCACATGGCCTTGAGCAAGCTATTTAACTACACTACTCCCCAGAGAGAGAGAGCGAGCACAAAACAAGTTTCTAAGGTATTTTGCAGCTGGATGTTTTAAAAAAATGTATTTAGAAAAGGATTTAATTTTTACTTCAGTTCCTGTAAGTGCATGACTATCTAGGTCACATTTTGAGTAGAAAAATAAATGTTTTGCTGGCAAAAGCTCATTTATTACAATGGTATAATACCAGTTATTATAACAGTATTATTATAACCATTATCATATCTAATTATACTGGTCTGATGAAGCTGTAAGTGAAAGCGCTAACCACGTTATTTTTTATGTGCACGCCAATAAACTGATTTTACTGGAGAATTTTGGACTGCCTTTGCTTATCTTTGGATTTATGCGACTTGCAACAGAGGTACTTTTGCCCTACATTGCTTTGCTCCTGGTTATTATCTTTAATATCTAATTATACACCTAATTATATATGGAGGAGGGGGATCATTCTCACTACCTGTCAATACAGGCAGCAATACACCATATCACCATATGGGGAATTTTGCTAGTTCTGAACACTTTCTTAAACATCTTACAACCAGGTCAACCCCCACTTCAGGCAGACGATACCACAGTTGTGTGATAGCTGAATAAATGAGTATGGTGGTGGTGATAGGACATGTATCATTCATCTTTGCAACCTTGTTTTAAATATGTGGAAGAGGATCAAACATTGCAGGCAGGCTATCTACTGGAAACTGCAATAATCATGGATGGATTTGTCTAAAGATAGACTTCTTTCTCAAACAATGGACAACCATCAGAGTTCTGCCTAAGAATCCTACTGGAAGAAATGAGCAGGACTGATGCTTCTTGCTTCAAGTGAGACCAAAGCCTACATTATTAATATCCCCTCTTCCTATGATGGGATGGCCCTGAACATTAATATGAATTAAGTAATAGTCATCCACTTCTGCTTCTGATGAGTTCCCAATCCACACAGATCACATAGATCCTTCCTCTGATCCTCACACTGCAGATCCAGTAAGAAGGAAGGATTCGTTGTCTTACCCTGGCGCCTTTGAAACTGACAGCAGAGGTAATTTCAACTTGAATACCTTATCATAGATTCATAGGTTCATAGGTTTATACTAGGCTACCTGCCCTAGGGCATTTATAAGCCTAGCCAGAGTGTGTTTGGCTTTCGCCACCCATTTTAAATTAATTTTGCTATGCCCTTTTTTGAGGTTAGTATACTGTGCCTCTGTCTAACAGTGACACAGAAGTGATACCCAGGGTAAACCTACGATCTCCCATCCACTCATCAAGATTCCTCTTGAAGAGAGTCAATGAGGGACTCTGCCTAACCTGGACTGGGGTTTTATTCCAGAGTGAAGGGAGCCTCTGGGTTATGAATCTGTCCCTCCAGCATATCCTATTTATTTCAGTGCTGAGGTTCAAGTCTCTCGAGCACGTAGCTCGATGGGATTTGGATTTTCTGAGGTGCAGCATGTCCATTAATTCTGGGTTGGACATGGCTTTATACATCAGCCACAGATCGCCTCTGAGCAGGCGGTATGCCACTTAGTAAAGCTGGAGTTTCTTTAACCGGGCAGCATATGGCATCAGTTTGAACCCTTTGATCCTCTTGGTGAGGTACTTTTGGGTTCTTTCCAGTTGCTGCAGGTGTCTGGTAAGGTACATCCCAAAAGGGGCATTGTACTCAATTATGGGCCTGATGAGGGATGAGTAAAGAGGCACGATGACCTCCCCTGATCTAGATGTGAATCCCTTCATGATTAGGTGGGCTAGATAAAATGTGTTTCTAACCACTTTGGCCACGTGGTTGTCAAATGAGAGATTGCTATCAACTTGGGTCCCCAGGTCCCTAATTACTTCTTCCATACTTAATGGATTACCACCTATGTGGTAATTTGTGGGCACTTTGTTTTTGCCAAAGGGGATGACTATACACTTTTTGGCATTTAGCTTGAGGCCATGGCTCTGGCACCAGTTGTCTGTTTCTATGAGGCCCTTTTGGAGGATGCTTGTGTCAGCTGGAGAGTCGATTATGGCACCCAGTTTGCAGTCATCTGCGAACTTGGTCAGCCACAGTCCTTCCATGTTGGCCTGTACCTCCGAGAAATATATACCGAACAAGAGAGGTCCCAGGACTGAGCCTTGTGGGATGCCACTTGTAACTGGTTTGGAGTATGACATGGCTCCAGCAATTCTAACCATGTGGATTCTGTTCTTGAGCCAGTTTGCAACCCATCTAGTGACATAGGGGTTTATATTTAAGCTGGTGAGCTTATCTATAATGCCCGAGTGGGGTATTGTATCGAAGGATTTTGCGAGGTCCAGGTAGGCTGTGTGGACCACCTTCCCCTCGTCAATGGCTTTGGTGACTGTTTCAAAGAAATCGACCAGGTTTAAGAGGCAGGATTTACCCTTAACAAAGCTGAACTGGGTAGGATCCAGTGTCTGTAGGTCTCCAATATCTTTGTTTATGAGGTCCATGATGATCCTTTCCATAGCTTTGCAGACCAAGCTAGTCAGGCTTATGGGGCGATAGTTTCCAGGATCCGTTGAGGCACCACCTTTGTGGAGAGGGACCATTGTTGCTGTACGCCACTCTTTGGGTACATATCCTGTAGTAAGGCTGAGATTGAACAGTAGTTTTATGTTTGGGTTTAGCTCTTCTTGGAGTTCATGTAGGACGCAGCCTGGGACACCATCTGGTCCCACCGATGCTGTGTTTTTTGCTTTGGAGAGGGCGGCTCTTACCTGAGCATCTGAGATGTCAGGGAGGGCAGCACTCTGCTGGGATAGATATTTGCCATTTTGGTGGGGAGGGGGGGGAGAAGTTTGCCCTGAACCTGTCAGCTAGGATGTTGGCAATGTCTGCGGGTTCAGTGTATTTTTTGTCATTTTGGACTAATTCTGAGCATATCTGGGAATTCCCACCCAGGTTCCTAACATAACTAAAGAATGCCTTGTGATTATCCTTAGTGTCCTGTGCAATTTTTCACTCAAAGCTGGCCTTAGACGATTTTTAAGAGTGCCCGTAGTTTTTTGCGAATACTGATCAGAGATGCCTTCCCTTTTTGGGATTTTGCTCTATCATGTAGTAGCTTCCTCTTCTATTGTATAGTTTGTTTATGGTTGGGGTCCACCAGACAGGATGTCTGCCTTTGGAGGATTGGGTCTTGGTTTTATTTGGGATTGCATGATCCATGCATTCCTGAAGGTGTTCATAGAATGTGTTTATAAAGGATTCTGTGGTCTGGGCTGTATTTTCCACAGGCCCGGGAGCTTTGAAGGATTCCACCCTGGTTTTGAGGAGTGTGAAATTTGCTTTAGAGAAGTTTTTCACTGTGGTTTTCTGGGCAGGGGGTGGGGTCGGGATGTGAATATCCAGTGAGATTAGTTTATGGTCTGATCTTACCAGTGAGGGATACACTTCTGGTCTGGAGCATAGAGTCCCCATGTTGGTGATGATCAGTTCCAGTATGTTTTCCCCTCTTGTGGGAGTGGTAACAAGTTGTTCCATAGCATTTGATTTTATAAATTCTAGGAACCTTTGGGCTAGGGTGTAGCTAGAGTAATGCTCCCAGTCTATGTTTGGGTAGTTGAAGTCGCCCAATATAATGGTGTTTGGAGAGACCTTCATATTTTCCAGTGTTCTCAGGAAGGCCGAGTGGGGTTCCTGGGTTTGGGAGGGTGGTCTGTAGCAGGCTATAAACTGGAAGGCAGCTTTACCCACTGTTAGTTGCACATGGATAGTCTCTGATGCTTCATGCTGTGCCACCAACCTGAAGGTGTGGGTATCTTTGACGAATATTGATACTCCCCCTCCTTTTGTGGTTCGGTCCAAGTTTTGGGGCCAAAAAGCATGGTATGAGGTATAACCTGGTAATGCTGGGGTGCTCTCAGGAGCCTTGAACCAGGCTTCTGTTACTGCACAGATATCGATGTTCTCCATGCTAAAGAGAGTTTTGAGTGCATGCATCTTGAGGTTTAGACTTCTGGTGTTGAGTAGCATTACACTTAGTTTCTTATCCCTTGTGATACCTATGGAGGTGGGTTTGTCTTTTGAGCCTTGCCTAAAAAAGGCACTATGGGGGTGGCAAGAGCCTTTGCCAATATCCGAAAGCCCAGGGTGACAGGTGCAAGCCGTCCCTAGCGAAGCTTCGTGGCTTGTCGAGCATGTCATCCCAGGCTGACAGGCATTGGATCTCCTTTGAATGACACCAATACTTAAGCCAATTGTTGAAATTGATCATCTTGTCTTCATATTGCGGCATCATTCTTGGTGAGGATAAGATGCTACTCAAGGTCAGGGTCATACCGGCCTGGGCTACATGCTCAGAGAGCTCCTCCATGTCTCTTTTCATGTAGTCCAGGGAGGTATGTCTCAGGTCATTCACACCAGCATGGACAATGACTGAGTCATATTTGTACTTGCCTTGGAGTGACCTGAGTGCTTGTGTTATGTGGCAGATCCTAGCGCCCGACAGGCAGCTCACCATGACCTTCTTCCTTGTTCAGCCTGGTGAGCAGGACGTCAGTGTGTCTGACGATAGAGTCACCTATTACAAGTGTATCAGGTGTGTTGTTTAGCCTTAAGGGCTGTGACTGTTTGGCACATGGCTTTGTGAGCTATGTGTTGCACGTGTTTTGTTTTGGGGTAGTGGTTGCTTGGGTGTCTGCTTTGGAGGTCTCTGCTGCTTAGGCAGATTTTTATTTATAGCCTCCAAGTATGTTTTTGTGTGTTTATGTGTTTGGTTTGCTGTCATGGTAGGTCTATGTGAGACTGGAATTGTAGTGAGTGTGGTTTCCTTCTCCTGGCTGGTTACGCCAGTACTGAGTTGAGAGAGCTTAGCCTCCAGTTTGGCTATATGGTTGCATCTCTCACATGTGTTGGAATTTGTTGGGAGGAGGAGAGGGTTGTCTGTGTACATGAGGCAGTTGTAACATTGCCTCAAGATTCCCAGATTCACCAGCTGAACCAGAGAGGAGATTGACAACTGACCTTTGGACATGCTACAATAGCATTGGGAGTTCCTTTATAATTGAAAAAAAGGGCCAATGGGGAACAAGGTACTCAAGGGGAGTTTGTGAGGGTGTAGTGCTTTAATTTTTTAGTGCTGACTTGTATAATTGCTTTAGTGAGCAAGTGCTAGGTAACTTAAATGCAATGTGTTGCAGGTAACTTAAATGTAAAAATGACAAACAGTAACTTTCTTTCAAGTGAAACAAGGAAATAAGTACAGTAAGCAATGCAGATATCACTAGGGATCCACAGAAGCGCTGAAAACTCGCGTTTTAGGTGGAATTAGCGTTTCAGGGAAATAACAAGCAAACAAACAACAAGCATACAAACAAAGCTAGATTCAGCAGGCCTGGATCTAGTCTATGCTACAGCAAACAAGGTGTACCAATTTCAGTAAGAAGCAGTTCAAATATGCAGGCACTATAAGCCTTTAACCAGAAATTCCCACCTCAGAAGGGCAGAGTCCAGTGGCCTAAAGCCCAATTACTACCACGCAGTAATATACAATTGAATACTTTAAATAATGCCTGGAATGCTACAGCAAACAAGGTGTACCAATTTCAGTAAGAAACAGTTCAAATATGCAGGCACTATAAGCCTTTAACCAGAAATTCCCACCTCAGAAGGGCAGAGTCCAGCCTCAAGTCATGGGGAGTGCCTTCACAAGGTGGATCCTGTTTTTTCAAAATTTCCCAAAATGACAGTGATATTTAGACTGTATTTTACATAGCATATATCAGGTTCAGAATTAGGTTAGAAAAAAAAAAGACAGCTGGTACTAGGCTATCGGCCCTAGGGCCTATACAAGCCTAGCCATAACAATTCCCTAGCTATTTCTTCCCAAAATATTTACTTCCCTGGACTCCTGTCTAGCAGGGTGACTGACATGATCCCCGGGGTGAATTTCCTATCTCCCATTCAATCGTCAAGGTTCCTTTTGAAGAGGGCCAAAGAGGCGCTCTGCTTGACATGTATGGGCAGTCTATTCCAAAGTCTGGGGAGTCTCTGGGTCAGGAACCTATCCCTCCAGCATGTTTTGCTCATTGTGATGACAAGGTTTAGATCCCTGGAGCATGTGGCTCTGAGGGATTGGTATTTCTTTAAGTGTAGCATGTCCAACAGCTCTGGGTTTGACATGGCCTTGTATGTTAAGCAGAGATTGCCTCTGAGTAGACGATATGTGACAGAGTATAGCTGGAGTTTTTTTTAGATGGTCAGCATAGGGCATCTGCTTTAGGCCTGTGATTCTTTTAGTGAGGTATTTCTGCGGCCTTTCCAGTTGTTGCAGATGTCTTGAGAGGTACATACCAAACGGGGCATTGTATTCTATAATGGGTCTAAAGAGGGATGAGTACAGTGGGACAATGACCTCCTTTTTTCTGGATGAAAAGCCTTTAGTCATGAGGTGTGTCACATAAAAGGATTTCCTGATTGCTGTGGTGATGTGGTTATCGAAGGTGAGACTACTGTCGACCTGTGTCCCTAAGTCTCTTATCACACTTTCGGTGTTTAGTGTACTGCCACCTATGTAGTAATTCACGGGTACATGTTTTTTCCCAAAGGAGATAACTATACATTTCTTGACATTGAGCTTGAGCCCATGGCTCTGGCACCAAGCATCTGTTTCTGTAAGACCCTTTTGTAGAATATCCACATCATTTGGGGATTCAATAATGGCTCCCAGTTTGCAGTCATCTGTGAACTTTGTTAGCCAGAGTCCCTTAGTATTGGCCTGTACTTCAGAAAAGTAGATGCAAACAAGAGCAGTCCCAGGACTGAACTCTGAGGTACTCCACTTGTCACTTGTCTGGAGCTAGATTTGGAGTCTACTACATTTACAGTGTGGGTTCTGTCAGTAAGCCAGTTAGCAACCCATCGAGTGACGTAGGAATTAATGCCCAGCTTAGTAAGTTTATCTATGATTCCAGAGTGGGGGATGGTGTCGATGATGTTACAGCTTGATAAAACAGAGTCCACAAATTAAGGAAAAACAGGTGGAACAAGAAGCATCTGATCAGTTGCCACATGAAGATACTCAGGAGCCTTCAGCAAGAAACTAGTGCAAAAGTTTGGAGCTGCACAGCAAGGGAAGGAACAGGAAGTGGTGGCAACTCTGATGGAGTCAATGTTATGAAGTGATATGCCAGTGAGTTCCCATATGAAAGAGCATCAGATGACACACGATGCAGATAAACAGAAATTCTCACAGGAAGATGTTCTGTAACCTTCTGTTGAATGTCCACAGGAAACAGAGAATAAAGAAAGTGCCCTCAGTTTAACAGAAAATGATCAAAGGGAAGAATTGCTTGATTTAATAGAAATAGATGTATTAAGAGCAATGAAAGAAATAGATTACAGAAAGTTAATAAGACTCAAAATGTTAGAAGTCTGATAAAACAAATGAAGACAGTAACTGACTATTAACAAAAATTCATGTGATATAACAGAAGTAAATAGAATATGTTATTGTGCAGCTAAATTAATAACAGATAAAGTCTTACAACAAAAATACAAGGCAATAGGGGGAAAGAAAGAGAAGAAATCAAATGTCACCATTGAAGTTGTGACAATCCCTACTCTGACCCAGTAATCAAGGAGCCTCAATCCCCACCACTGATACCAGTGAAGGATGGTCACTAGGAACAAAAATGGATACATACAGTATTTTCAGATGCAGCTGTCTGCACCAAGCACAATTTCCCTTAAGACCACACGGGGAGCACACTCCAGATCTGGAGCTAGACTCTCTCTCTCTCTCCAGGACCCAAACATGACTCTATACTGACCACTTTGGAGCACTGTGTCCCTGTTCCAAGTAGCTGACACACACACACATGGATATTTGTTTTTTACACACGCACACATAGGAAAGGCTGGTATAGATTTGCCAGCTATGTCCCCTCTGCCCAGACTATAAGATAATTATGCTGCCACCAGTCAGCTACTCTAAGAATCTTACAAGGGTACCCAATTATACTGAGTAAAATTCATACTTATAGAAATGGTAGAATTTGACCAATGCAACAAGCCTTTCAGGAGCAGCCACAGTGTCACTAAAATAAGCATAAGTACTCTTAAGATGTTAAGACCAGCCACAGTGAAAGTTATAGGAATATTTAATAATAAATAATAAAATAGAAAACATGAGAATACTGAATACCTAGTTACAATAAACACCAGAGTTTCAATCAGAGGAGATATAAAAAATATCACTGTTGGATATATTCACACAGATGAACAAAAAATACTTAACTAATCTCACTATATTTTTCTAACTGAATAAATAATTACTGTTCCCTAGTTATGTTACTTACTACAGCAAGGCAAGATGATGAGTGTTTTGTTGCTTACTACAGCAAGGCAAGAAGAGGTGTGTGGTTGTGTGAGATATCTGTGAGAGATCTTTCCTCTCCAGTTCCGAAAAACAAAGTGCTGCTGCAGGAGTTCCGTCATTTCTATCACTAATATCTAAAAAAATCATTTCAGTGCTGGTTATAGAATTACATCAGATCTTTTCACCTGACTATGGTACAATACACACCTAGAGCTTTGCTACGATTTGTTACACCATCTGAAAGCTATACAACAATTTCAAAAACATCTACCTTTCCAGGGTAGCAATTAGTTCACCCTTAAGGACAATACAGTAGGATTCCTAGTCCTGGTTTTTCCCAGATATTTTTGTCTCTGGCTGCAGTCAGACCTGTTGGATAAAATATTTATGGCCTAAAGCAACCCATTTAATTTTCAACCTATTTTTCAGATTTAGCTGGACCGAGATTAACCTCTTCTCTTCCAGAATTCTCTGTTAAAACATATGCATTTAATCAGTTATAATAATACTGTCTGACATACATGTAGATCTGTTTTCTGTCCAGCAGGACCCACTGTTGATGCATTTTTAACACAAGCAACTTTACAAATACATTTTAACACAAGCAACTGTACAAATCAGTGTGATAGTCAAATGACATAAAATTCTTTACAAAACTCCAGCTAGCTATGTTGGCATATGTTACACATGCACAGCCCTACTTTCACTGGTACAGATGACACTACCTAATATCATCACAGAAGTATCTAATAGAGAAAACTATAAAGCAAGTAAGACAAGAAGAGTCACTGTTAGAAGAGTATAGAAGAGAGAACAGATAAACAAAAATACTTAGAAAGATAAGACGTGATAAAAGCAATGCACAGTATTAAAACAGACCAGGATCTATTGTACACTATTGCAAATAAGAACAAAAGATATCAGCACTGGCAGAAAAGCTTAGAAGATATGCCGATAAATATAAAGGAAAAGTACAAAATAAGCAATTCATTGATGACCCAAAAACTGTTACAGAGAATTGAGAAACAAAACAAAAGGAATAGAAACAGCATGAAAAAAGAAGAAATCAAGACATTTTGTTGAAATAACTATGAAGATCCTGTGGAACATGCTGAAGATGCTGAACAGATAGAAGAAGTTAAAGAAACAGCGAGAAGTTCAAATGTATTGGATATGAAATGGGATGAAGTAACAGCCAGAGAAATGAAATTGAAACAACATCAAGAAAAGCTCCTAACTGGAAACCCCAGACCCAGATGCAGTACCTAATTAACTTCTGGCTAAAAGTATTAATGTCTTTATACAAAGATTTATCCCTGAGTAAGAGCCATTTATATGTGCACCCCAAACAGACACCAACCTGATTAACAACAGAAAAAGTGATACCCCTCCTTAAGAGTGAACCTGCAAGCTATCCTAAAAACTATAAACCAATAACTTGCCTTCTGACAATGTATAAACTGTATACTGGAATTGATGCCGACAGAGGTTATAGTCATTTAGAAGAAAGCTCAATCATAGCAAAAGAACAAAAAGGTAACAAAATATTATATTATTAATATTGAACAAAGGATCATTTGTTGTTAAAAAAGTCATCTGGCCAAGGCCTTTGATACCATTCCTCACACAGGAATTATTGATAAACTCACCAAAATAGGCATCAACCACCTTTATCATTAGGTGGGTTGCAAACTGGCTCACAGATAGAACCCACAGCATAAAAGTAGCAGACTCCAAGTCAGACTGCAGACCAGTCACAAGTGGAGTCCCACAGGGATCGGTCCTGGGTTCTCTCCTGTTTGGCATCTACTTCTCAGAAGTCAAGGCCAACATGGAGGGACTCTGGCTGACTAAGTTCACAGACGACTGCAGGCTGGGAGCCCTTATTGACCCCCCAAGTGATGCAGACATCCTACAGAATGGCCTCACTGAGACAAATGACTGGTGTCAAAACCATGGCCTTAAGTTTTATGCCAAAAAATGCGCGGTCATCCCCTTTGGGAAAAACTCAGTTCCCACTAATTACCACATAGATGGGAGCCCACTGAATACTGAAGCCATTATAAATCTGGGGACACAGGTTCCTCTCCTTCGACCACCACATTGCCACCATAGTCAGAAAGTCCTTCTATGTGGTACATCTCATTATCAAGGGTTTTGTATCCAGGAAGAAAGAAGTCATCATCTCTCTCTACTCTTCCCTCATTAGACCAATCATCGAGTATAATGCCCCCATTTGGCATGTACCTCACTAGACACCTGCAGCAGCTGCAGAGGCCACAAAAGTATCTCACAAAGAGGATCCTTGACCTTAAACACATGTCCTACATGGGCAGACTCCAGCTATTCGCTGTCGTATATCGTCTACTAAGAGGCAATCTCTGCTTAACTTACAAACCCATGTCTGACCCAGCTCTGTTAAAAATGCTACATCTAAAGATCTCCCAATCCCTCTGTGCCACACGTTCCAGAGACCTCAACCTCACTACCACAATCAGAATATGCTGGAGGGACAGGTTCATAACCCAGAGACTGCCCATGGTCTGGAATAAACTTCCCATACACGTCAAGCAGAGCTCCTCACTGGCCCTCTTCAAGAGAAATCTTGATGAGTGGATGGGAAACAGAAAGTTCACCCTGGGGATCACTCCAGTGGCTCTACTTGATAGAGACACGGGTAACTAATGTCGGGTGGCACAATGCCAGGGCACATCTATGGGCTAGGCTTGTAAAGGCTCCAGGGCCATTAGCCTAGTACACACCTATGAACCTACATAAGAACGTCAATTGGTCTTGATAAATGTGCAGCAGCACATAGAAAATATATGTCTTGGACAGGAATGTGATATAAAAGAACTTGAGTAGGACAGAGTGTCGAAATATTTAAGAATTGGTGAAGGATTGAAAATAAAACATGAACAAATGCAAACAAAACTCAGTAAGGAATATTTTAGGAGACAAAAATTAATACTGAAAACAGCCCTGATATCTAGGAACAAAGTCCAAGCTATAAACCAATTTTCTCTTCCTGTTCTAACTTACAGTTTTGGGGTGATTCGCTCCCAAAGGTATTGGATCAGTTGGACAGGAAAACAAGAAAAATGCTTCACACTTAACAAATGATATATAAAAAATGAGCGGATACTAAGATTATATTTCCCTCATTCTGAAGGAAGTATGGGCCTCCTCGAAACTGATTACATGTATAGCTCTGCAGTCATAGGACAGTATACATGTCTGCTGACAATCATCAGATCCAAACATAGTGAAGGTTTTGAAACATGAGGAAAATAAGTCTAAGATGACTTCCTTGCTTAGTTTAGCAGGAGAATATCGGTATCAAGCAGCAAGGGAAACTGAACCAGAAGGAGATAAAAATCAGGCAGCAGCTAAATGTACCAAAAAACAAAGGAAAGAATATAAGGTGAAGGAGAATGATCAGATGAGAAGGCAAGAAATGTGGAAAATGCATAAATATAGCTACAAGCATAGAAAATGCCTGGAACAACCTCATGTTGATCAGGATCTGATGCAGGAATGGTTAAGGAGAGGTGAATTTAAATCAAAAGATGAAAGGTTAGTATTGGTAGTCCAGGATAGCAGACTATGTGCACATTTGTTTACAAAGTCCATTGAACATGTTGGAGAAACAGACAAAAGCAGGTTCTGTAAAACAGAACTGGAAACAATGATACACTAATGGCAGAGGGCCTGTATACTGGGAGGCATAATAATGTAAAAGACTGTTGCATTAGGGATTGTGTAAAGATTACAATATTGAAGTAGGTGAGAAGCATTGGAAACATGACACACAATGTATTATAGAGAATTATGAAATTTCTATCACTTGGGATCACCCATTACCAACAGTTCAAAAGACAGGTGCGAGTAAACTAGATATAGTAGTCCATGAAAAAGAAGACAAAAGTAGCACTGATCACAAAAATTGTTACACCAAGTGATTACAGTGTATTATGTACAGGGAGACACAAAGTCATAAAATACCAGGATTTGCAGGCAGAAACGAGAGCAATGTGGAAGAAGGATACCCAGACATTTCCAATAGTAGTAGGAGCAATAGGACCCATAGTCTCATAAAAAAGAATTTACAGTCCTATTTAGATATGCTACCGATACATGTAAATCCATATGACTTGCAAAAGGAGTCATTTCTGGGCACACTACAGGTGATGAGAAGACCACTTTTGGCTAACATCAAAGATTGAAACAATTCCAGTTTCACAAACTTTAATTATACTTTGACTTAGGAATGGGGTCCATTCCTGTCATGGTATTAGAAACCCAAAATACTTGGAAAAATTAAAAAACAGTGAAAACTCTAAAGCAGTTCAGGAATCAAGTACATTATTATGTAAATAGAGCAACAACACATCGACTAAAGGTTCAGGGTTAAGACTGTTAAGATTTTTAAACAACTTATGTTTACCTTTTTAATAGTCCTGCCTTTCATGCCATATCTAGCAATGCATCCCCTCAACCAGTTTTTTTTCTGACTGACCTTCCTTTTTCCTTTCAAATGATGATAATTCAGCTAAAGTAAGATATCAAATAAGTATGCCTTATGGCAGACCCAGAATTACTGGTTACATCCATAAAAGCCTGTAAACCATATAATAATCTGTCCTTCAGCATATTATAATTATATCTCACTGTCTTCTGTCAAGGCACTGCACACCTGATCATTGGCAGAAAGTTTTAATCACTTCCCTTATATAACTGCATCACAAAGTCTGATATAACTAACTTACATTCTGGATTTGTCTTCTGAAATACTCAAAACCCCCAGCTTCTTTTCAGGATATAAAATTAATAAAGACAAAACAAAGGCTATAGCTGTAAACTATGTTCAAACATATGAATTGGTCTAGCAATACCCAAATGTATGGGACATGATAGCTATAATGGAACAATATAAAAGATAATGCAGAAATTGAAAAACTAGAAGCACTTTTCTGAGGAAATAAATAACAAGATACAAAGAGTAAAAATGTTTTTAGTCCCTTTAGTTTTATACACGGGTCAGGCATATTTTTATCAACCAGAAGAGAGGTTGTGGATACTAATCGCTAAAGAGTTGAATGATTTTATCTGGGAAGGACATTTTTATGGCTCCCATTTCTGAAATGAAGTCTAGAAAATTTAGGATTTTTGCTTGGGAGTGTTTACATATGTATTTTTGTACACCAAGCAGACTCCAAAGAATTTTTCCTCAGTTATATAGCAAATGGTGGAGGTGTGATGGGGAAGACAGAGATATCTGGGTGCATATGCTTTGGGAGTGCAATCAGTTGGCAGACTTTACAAATTCCCTACAAACTACCCTGTCAGAAATACTGGGTGAGAAAGTTGGAGTAACTAAGGAAATCATTTTTTGAGCTGTGATAGAGGATTTGAATTGGCTAGAAGTAGTAAGGCCTCATTAAATTCTGGTGGCTGCCAAAAAAGTAATTACTAGAAAATGGAAATCAAAGTCTAAACCAATTATATTTGAAATATTGAATATTGTAACAAAGATAAAAGAACTGGAAGTGAGACATTGAGATAAGAGTAGGAGCATATTGCATAGAAGAATAGAAATTGTGGGAACAATACATGCTGAAAATGTTTTGGAGGAGGAATGAGGTTTAAGAAAAGGCAGGAAATGAACAATTTATGTAATGTTATATTGCATAGAATACTACTTGTGATGTACAGTATTTGTAAATGTGAACTTGTTAATATGGTTTCTTTACATTTATATAAATGCAAGTTTGCCTATGTCACAAGTGATAATTCAATAATAGTGCTGTTAAGAAAACCTCCTTCTAACTATGGCCACCTTTCTTAAGTGTGTCATTTTGTTCAGTACCCATTGGGTTCCATGTCTAAGAGCAGCAACAGCACAAGCACCACCTTCATCTCCATAGCTACCATAATATCAACAACTTATTGTTTACTGCTGCTTTATTTTCTGGCTTTACTTGATCATTTTGATGTTAACTCCCTCTCCCTCCTCATGTTTAAAATCTAAATATGACCTTCTGGGTGACATCCATAACTGTTTTTTAAACACTTCTCAGATTAAACCTAAAGAGTTTTACTTTCATACTGAAGATTTTCTCCTCTGAAATCAATTCTATCTCTGATCCTACATTATTTTCAGCTTTTTAAACACTTTCACCCTAGAGTATCCTAACAGAATTGCTTTACTGTATGCAGATTAGTAACCTCTTTTCAGATGGTGTATGTATTGAGGCTTGTATCCTAACTACACCTTTAGTAACCGAATTTGAGTATTGTACCCAACATCAGATGGAGTAGTGTACCACAATTCAGACAAGTGGAGGGATATTGGATGTAGGAGCCAACAACCAGATCTCTCATCTCGAGAAGGCTTTGGGGTTTCGCAGGCTGGTACTGTAGTCTGGCAGATGCCTAATCACTATTTGTTCAGCAAATGTGATAAAACTTCATGCAGGGATTTCATCCACTACATGCCTTAGTTAATATAATATCATCCATGTTCATAAAACATGAGGTAAATTAGCATAATTCATCTAAATGCTCTGATAAAGAATTGGAAATCACAGAACCAATACATAACACATTAAGAAATACTCGGGTATATTTTTCTACTGTTATTGGATCTTAACTATACATAATACATATATACCCTCAGTGTAACTAAAACATCCAACATTTACATAATAGAAATACAGTGAACACAGTACATAAAACAGTCAGGGGAGTGCTGCACCCCTGTGTGTGTGTGTGTCATCTTTGGATTATACATTAAACCGAAGTCCCATCTGCTTGGGGTGGCAGTAGCACAGGTGGATGTAAAAGATCCCACAGTATCTATCAAAAAGAGTAGGGGTCTTTTATTTAACACAACGTAAACATTATTTACATAGTTGCATATTTAAAAGCATATATGCACACACATTTCTATTTTTTAGTATTTTTCATTTTAATTATAAAATACTCATTGTTATTATTCCATAACTTATCTCCACTCCTTCTTCTACAACCAAAATCTGATTTCTCACAATGTATCACCTAAAATTTATTTCTCATTAAACAAAATTTCATTCAACTTTTCATTCTAAACTACCCATTTTACATAAAGTAAATTATCTAACCTTCCCACATGTTCTTTCTTATTATTCTTATTTTATACATATATATATATATATGAAAACCAAAAGACCAACCCAAAGACAAATGTTCAAAAACACCAACCCAACAAAGCTGACGGAGGTAAAGCCAACGTAGATGTTCAAATTGTAGCAGGCAATATATCCCAAAGTCAAAAAACGATCTCTTGTAAAAAGACAAAACACAGCTTTAATACAAAAGGACGTAAGCGCTTTCACGAAAAACTTTCGCTTCATCAGACGTTAAATTTGAAATGCTTTACAGTGAGTTTAAATAGAGTACATCACATCCTGCTAGAAATTTTATAAAATACATCACTTCCTATAAAATCAAGTCACTACGTATCAAATGCATCACAATGAAGTTGAATGAAATGCATCATAACCTATTGAAATAAATCACATCATGTAAAATTACATCATATAAAATTACATCATATAAAATTAAATAGTTGGATAGACAAATAGCACAACAAAAATGATGATATAATAAATTGATAAAATGGTTACATCGCCTCAATATTATGAATAAAATAAAATAGATCCAACCATCGCATTTAGCTAACATATGCACAAAACAAAGCAACTGCGATAAAACACACAATGCATATATTAAAAATCACAGCTACAAATACTCATTAAACCCATTGTGCTTGCAAACTAAATGTATACAAATGGCCTTAAACCTAAATATCCTTATAAAAATAAAGGTTAAATAAAGGTTAGATATACTGCCTATTTTAAGAGTCTGGCCTTAAGAGTAGGTTTTAATGACACAGATTCGTTAAGCCCAACCCCCCTGTGGGCTGCCAAACGAAAAATCCATTTGGTTTCTATTTCTTCAGTAGAGTTAACAATGTCACCACCCCTCAATGAGTGAGTGACAACATGTAAAACTTGAAATAGAAACTTGTGCTGCTGGCCGAAAGTGAGCATGTGTTTAGAGATGGCACTGTAAGTCTCCCCCCTAGAATAGGCATACAGATGATCCCGTATTCTCTCCCTGAGCAATCTATTAGTTTTTCCTACATAGAAACAGAAACAGATCTGACAGTGAGCAACATAGACAACATTTCTAGTGTTGTAGTCAGATCTGTTCCTCAGTTCCCACGATCTGCCATCATTGGGGCTTCTAAAAAATCTAGAGTTGTCAATGTATCCACACTGGGCACAGGAACCACAGCTCCTAGTGCCAAAAAGCCATGCTGGAATAGCATTATGCTTGGTATGGCACAGATCAGGAAAACAAAGTATCTGTTTCAAATTCCTAAGGTTGCTATATACATATTTGGGACAATTACCTACGATATTCCTAATTTCAGAATCTATCAACAAAACATCCCAATTGTCATATATAATTTGTTGAATAAATTGAGTATTGTTCCCAAATGGCAACACTAGTTACATTCTTTAATCAACTCAATGGTATGGATAGTTTCTTAAAATTCACGATGGAATACTCTGTTGTATCCATAAATTATCTGGATACAACCGTATACAGGGTAGACAACATATACCATACCAAGGTTTACAGAAAACCTTGTTATACTTCCTCTTTTCTCTCTAGTGATAGTATGCATGATCCAAAGATCTTTCGTAACATAGTCAAAGGCCAAGCCGTTAGACTATCTCGTCTATGTTCTACTGACGCTACTTTTGATCTTGAATTAGAGGGTTTGAAGATCAGTTTCATGAACAGAGGATATCCTTCCACTGATGTCAATGATATATGTACACAAGTACAGCGTCTGAGATCTACCCGAGGGAAACCTTATTTTTCAGTCAGAGATTTTAATAGGCCTGCTGTATCTAATGTTAATCAGCAGCTTCCACTTGTGTTGCCATTTGGGAGCAATACGCAATTTGTTCAACAAATTATATATAACAACTGGGATGTTTTGATGATAGACTCTGAAATTAGAAATATCATAGGTAATTGTCCGAAATATGTATATAGCAATCTTAGAAATTTGTAACAGATACATTGTTTTCCTGATTTGTGCCATACTAAGTTTAATGTTACTCCAGCATGGCTTTTTGGCACTAGGAGCTGCGGCTCCTGTGCTCAGTGCAGTTACATTGACAATTCTAGGTTTTTTAGAAGCCCCAATGATGGCAGATTATGGGAATTGAGGAACAGATCTGACTGCAACACTAGAAATGTTATCTATGTTGCTCATTGTCAGATCTGTTTCTGTTTTTATGTGGGGAAAACTAATAGATCGCTTAGGGAAAGGATACGGGACCATCTGTATGCCTATTCTAGGGGGGAGACTTACAGTGCTATTTCCAAACATATGCTTACTTTTGGCCAGCAGCACAAGTTTTTATTTCAAGTTTTACATGTTGTCACTCACTCCATGAGGGGTGGTGACATTGTTAATTCTACTGAAGAAATAGAAACTAAATGGATTTTTCGTTTGGCAGCTCATAGGGGCGTTGGGCTTAACGAATCTGTGTCATTAAAACCTACCCTTAAGGCTAGACCCTTAAAATAGGCAGTATATCTAACTTTTATTTAACCTTCATTTTTATAAGGATATTTAGGTTTAAGGCCATTTGTATACATTATTTAGTTTGCAAGTATGCTTGGTTTAATGAGTATTTGTAGTCGATTTTTAATATATATATTGTGCGTTTTATAGTAGTTGCTTTGCTTTGTGCATATGTTGGCTAAATGCGATGGTTGGATCTATTTTATTTTATTCATAATATTGAGGCGATGTAACCATTTTATCAATTTATTCTATCATCATTTTTGTTGTGCTATTTGTCTATCCAACTATTTAATTTTATGTGATGTAATTTTATATGATGTAATTTTATATGATGTGATTTATTTCAATAGGTTATGATGCATTTCATTCGACTTCATTGTGATGCATTTGTTACGCAGTCATTGGATTCTATAGGAAGTGATGTATTTTGTGAAAATTTTTAGTAGGATGTGATGTACTCTATTTAAACTGACTGTGAAACATTTCAAATTTAACGTCTGATGAAGTGAAAGTTTTTCGTGAAAGCGCTTACGTCCTTTTTATTAAAGCTGTGTTTTGTCTTTTCACCAGAGAACGTTTTTTGACTTTGGGATATATTGCCTGCTACTATTGGAACATTTACGTTGGCTTTACCTCCGTCAGCTTTGTTGGGTTGGTGTTTTTGAATATATATATATATATATATATATATATATATATATATATATATATATATATATATAGGCTTACCATCATATGGTTGACCGGTGTCTGGTCGAGCGCATATGTCCGAAAGGAAACATCCCACAACTGTGAATGCAAATGCTGTGAATCGCAAACTCCTGTCCCCTTTTTGACCCATGTTAGCACTGGTTTTTTGGATATAGAGTGGTCAGAAATGATGATTTCCATGTTTTTGCAACATTCCAACCATTCAGCATGCCAGGATTTGCTAAAACAATTTGCAGATATACAGGTTCAAGCACTGTGTGCTCGACCATATGATGGTAAATTATATATATATATATATATATATATATATATATATATATATATATATATATATATATATATATAATTATAGCTATATTGTCTATATCATTAAAATTCACACATTTTTACACACAGCTTTTTCCAGAGTTTCACCACTCTTTTACATTACAAAAACATACTCTGTTGTCTCTTCCTCCCTACAAAATAAACACACTCTTTCATCTTTCTTTTTATATGACATATTCCCCTTTACTGTTAACTTATTTGGCTATAGAGAACTCAGCACAGCTCCTCGTGGTGTCCAGCAGAGTTCCTAGAGCAGCAGAGACCAGAAAAGACAAACTTTCCAGATTCTAAGTATTTTTTTCTGCATTTTTGACATTTAAGCCTTTCGATTGCTATTTCTGCCTGTTTTATTCTGCTATTACCTATTTTTACTGTTTTTAATAGCTTGAATTGTTTATTGCACTTGCTTGTTTAAGTTTTGCTTAAAAGTTAAACAACAGGCTAATACACTCAAGTGTACTAGCTTTTGATATCATTTAGTCGAAAAACACAGCATTTATTGTATTTTCTGCCTATCTGAAAAAAACTTGAAAAAAACAAAAAAATACTCTTGTTTTCCATACTTTTCTAATAGTTTGTTCCAGTGATCAGATTTTGCTGATCCCTGGGCTTTGTCTTGGTTCCTGTTTTCTCCATTTTCCTTGTTTGGTCAAGGGGTAGTTTCTTTACTCACTAGTGGGAGTAGGGAGTACTGAGCTGCCTGTTTGTCCTCAGAGGAGTGGTTTAAGGCAGTAACTTGTAGTTTATTGGCCATTTTGGGTCATTTCCTGTCTTTTCCAGCCCCCTGCTATAAAGCACGCTTTAGCGCGCATTAGCACGATTTAGCGCGATTTTTGCCACTGTTGCACACTAGGGCAGCGCCGGTTAAGCAGGTTTAAACTATTCGGGCTACCTAAAGTCCACTCTTCAAATTTTCCCTTAAAACTACCTTCCTCGAACTATACTACTGATCTAATTAGCGTATCCTATAACTAAAGATCATCTCTAGTTGGCTCCAAGTAGACTATTCTCTATCTGTTAAACCTAGCACTTGCTCCTACAGTACTTATTACCTTGATACGGCACTCTTGTCATAGATAGTACCCCAAAAGGCAACCCCGCATTTCCCGGTCACCCACGCCCCCCCGGAATCTTTCTTAAAGTTTTTTGTCTATCCTTCTAGCATGTCGAGGGATCAGTTGCTAGTGTCCTCTCCTGCTCAGCTGGTGAACCTGGGAATATTGAGGCAATGCTACAATTGCCTCATGTACACAGACAACCCTCTCCTCCTCCCACAAAACACAAATACATGCGAGAGATGCAACTATACGGCCAAACTGGAGGCTGAGCTCTCTCAACATAGGACTGGCAAGACCAGTCAGGAGAAGAAGGTTACCACACACACTATAGACCCAGTCTCACATAGTACCATTACAACCTCAAATCATACACATAAACACACAAAGACATACCCGGAGGCTCTGATCAAAAATCTACCAAAACAGCAGAGGCCACCAAAGCAGACACCCAAACAACCACCACCTCAGAACACAACACCTGCAACACATAGACCTCACAGTCAGAGTGTCAAACAGTCACAGCCCTTAAGGCCAAACACAATGCCAGACACACTAGTCATTGGTGACTCCATAGTCAGACACACTGACGTCCCGCTCACCAGACTGAGTAAGGAGAAGGTCACAGTAAGATGCCTGTCGGGCGTTAGAATCCGCCACATAACGCAAGCACTCAGGTCTCTCAACAGCAGGTACAAATATGACTCAGTCATTGTCCACGCTGGTGTAAACGACTTGAGATGTACCTCCTTGGACTACATGAAAAGAGACATTGAGGAGCTCTCTGATTATGTAGCCCAGGCAGGTATGACCCTGACCTTGAGCAGTATCCTACCTTCACCAAGAATGATGCCACAATACAGAGATAAGATGATCAGCTTTAACAATTGGCTTAAACACTGGTGTCATTCAAAGGGGATCCAGTGTCTGTCTGCCTGGGATGACATGCTGGACAAGCCACGCTGTTTCCGCAAGGGACGGCTTGCACCTGTCACCCTGGGATTCCGGATATTGGCAAAGGCTCTTGCCACCCCATAGTGCCTTTTTAGGCAAGGCTCAAATTCTAAACCTACCACCCTAGAACACAAAAAGGAAAAAACTAAGGGTAATGCTGCTCAATGCCAGAAGTCTAAATCTCAAAATGCACGCACTCAAGGCCCTTCTCAGTATGGAGAACATCGATGTCTGTGCTGTGACAGAAACCTGGTTCAAGGCTCCTGAGAGCACCCCAGCTATCAGGTTTTACCTCATATCATGCTCCGCCCCAAAATCCGGACAATACCAAGAAAGGAGGGGTATCCATATTCATCAAGGACACCCACACCTCAAGACTGGTGGCAACGCACGATGCATCGGAGACCATCCAGGTGCAATTAACCATAGGCAAGACTGCTCTGCAAATTGTAGCATGTTACAGGCCACCCTCACAAACTCAGGAACCTCACATGGCCTTCCTGAAAACACTAGAGGGATAAATGTATCACCAAACACCATCATACTAGGTGACTTCAATTACCCTAATATAGACTGGGAACACTACTCAAGCCCAAACACCCTAGCCCAAAAGTTCCTGGAATTCATAAACTCAAATGCCATGGAACAACTAGTCACCATCCCCACAAGAGGAGATAACATACTTGATCTCATCATCACGAACATGGGAGCACAATGTTCAACACCAGAAGTATACCCTCACTGGTGAGATCAGATCACAAACTAATCTCGCTGGAGGTCCTCATCCCACCCCCACCTGAAATAAAAAAGACCACAGTAAAGAACTTCTCAAAAGCCGACTTCACACTTCTAAAGACTAGTGTGGTCTCCTTTAAGGCCCCCGAACCGGCGGAAAACAGTACTCAAGCTGCTGAATCACTTACAAATGCCTTCTACCAGCACCTGCAGGACTGCATGGATAAGGCAATCCCAAGCAAAACAAAGACTCTTTGTACCAAAGGCAAGCCCAGTCTGGTGGACCCCAGCCATAAACAAACTCTACAACAAAAGGAGGAAGCTACTACAAGATAGAGCAAAATCCTTAAAAGGTAAAACACCCTTGATCACTATAAGTAAAAAACTAAGAGCTCTCATAAAATCATCCAAAGCAAATTTCGAGAGAAAAATAGCTAAAGACTCAAAAGACAATCATAAGGCCTTCTTTAGCTATGTTAGAAACCTGGGAGGAAACTCCTAGATATTCTCAGAACTAGTTCAAAATGATGTGAAGATTACTGATCCTACAGACATTGCCAACATACTGGCTGACAGGTTCAGTGCAAACTTCTCCCTCCCCCAAAAGGAGAGATATCTATACCAAATGATTGCAGCCCCCCAAACATATCCAGCGCCCAAGTGAAAACTGCTCTCTCCAAAGCAAAAAACACAGCATCCATGGGACCTGATGGTGTCCCCGGCTGTGTGCTCCACGAACTCAATGAGGAATTAAACCCACAGCTAGGACAGCTGTTTAATCAAAGTCTTACCTCGGGATACGCACTCCAGGAGTGGCGCACTGCAACTGTGGTCCCACTGCACAAAGGCGGTGCCTCCACCGACCCTGGAAATTACCGGCCCATTAGCTTGACAAGCCTTATCTGCAAAGCCATGGAGAGGATCATAATGGACCTCATAAATAAAGACATAGGGAATTTGCAGACTTTGGATCCAACCCAGTTTGGCTTTGTCAAAGGCAGATCATGCCTTTTAAACTTGGTTGACTTTTTCAAACAGTCACCAAAGCCATTGATGAGGGAAAGACAGTCCATACAGCCTACCTCGATCTGGCTAAGGCCTTCGATACAATACCCCACTCGGGTATCATTGAAAAACTCATCAGCTTAAATGTTAACCCATACATCACAAGATGGGTTGCAAACTGGCTGAGTGACAGAACCCACAGGGTCAGAGTTGCTGGCGCCATGTCAGACTCAAAGCCTGTCACAAGTGGTGTCCCACAGGGCTCAGTCCTGGGCCCACTCTTGTTTGGCATCTACTTTTCCGAAGTACAAGCAAACACAGGAGGGTTATGGCTGACAAAGTTTGCAGATGACTGCAAACTGGGCCATAGTAGAAAACACATCTGACACAGATATCCTTCAGAAGGGTCTCACAGAAACGGATAACTGGTGCCAGAGCCACGGCCTAAAGTTAAATGACAAAAAATGCATAGTCATACCCTTCGGGAAAAACAAGGTTATCCCTAGCTACCAAATAGGTGGCAATCCACTGAGCACAGAAGAAGTTATCAGGACCTGGGGACCCAGGTTGATAGTAGTCTGTCATTCGACACCCATGTAGCTAAAGTAGTTAGGAAGACCTTCTACATTGCCCACCTTATCATGAAGGATTCTCATCTAGATCAAGGGAGGTCATAGTCTCCCTTTACTCATCACTCATCAGACCAATGATTGAGTACAATGCCCCATTCGGAATGTATCTGACCCGACACTTGCAGCAGCTGGAGAGGCCACAAAAGTTCCTCACCAAAAGAATAAAGGGTCTCAAAATTCTGTCCTATGCTGCCCGACTGAAAGAACTCCAGCTCTATTCAGTCGCTTACCGCTTGCTCAGAGGTGACCTTTGCCTAACATACAAGGCCATGTCAAACACAGATTTGATGAATATGCTTCACCTCAAAAAATCTAGATCCATCAGAGCCACAAGGGCGGGAGACTTAAACCTCGACACGGCTATTAATAGGACGTGCTGGAGGGATAGATTCATCACCCAAAGACTCCCTGTGCTGTGGAACAAAATCCTGGTACATGTGAGGCAAAGCACCTCGCTGGCCTTGTTCAAGGGAAATCTTGACCAATGGATGGGAGATCGCAGATATACCCCAGGGATTACCTCAGTGTCACTGCTCGACAGAGGCACAGCAAAATAATGGGTATAGTTCCCCATACTAAAGGGGTGGCGTAAGCCACAAAACGATGGGCTAGGCTTGTAAATGCCCTCGGGCAGATAGCCTAGTATGAACCTATGAACCTGTCGCCACAGGAAATCCTGACACTGTCTTATCTTGGTACACCACTTTTTCCTTACTTTAATGGCTTTGTCTGGTAAATTGTCCCATGGATGTACATATTAATATCATTTCATCACATTATTCTACCACATCCTTCTATCCTTCTCTGTATCATCAACTTTCATTTTCCATGTTAGTATTTTTTCTTGATAATTTTTAATTTCTTCATTTGCATAGTCTTTTTCAATTTTTCTGATTCTCATTTCACAGATGTTTTTGTATTTATATTTAACATCCTCACAATTAAATTGTCCTTCACTTCCTTTACCCACTTTAATACTCTATACAAGTTTAAAGAAGCAGAATAAATAACTGGATTTCGTAACCACCAATCCCACTTAATTTTCACTCATATGCGACACATCTCTTTTCACTGTGTTTAATCTTGAATCCGTTTGAAAGAAAATACAGTTGGACAATTTCATTTTCATATTTTACTGGGATCATATAAAACATTTAACATTTACTCTATGTTCCTATTAATACAGAATTCACCAGATAAACCATTTTTCTGTATGCTAACTTATACATCCTCCACAATAGACATATTTCTTTCATTTCTTTTATCAATGCTTCCCCTTTCTTCATAACTACATTATCTTTCTCTTATTTTATTCCTAGCAAAAACACTTCATTCATTGAAAAATACACAACCTAATTTTCACCACATCCCCCAAATCCTTACTTTTGTCTTTGTTCAAGGTCATTCCTATTTCCTTTAAACATCCATTCAGACAAACCATCACTTCCCTCATCCATATTTTATTCTTAACAACTACAACTATTTTGTCATAGTATGTCAAAACAACTGGTGTCACCACTTCCTTTTGTATCAACAAATGAAGCACCTTTCATTTTATAAGTTATTGTACTCACTATCACATCTATTAACAGTGTAAACATTATTCCAGTTATGTGACATCCTTGTCTTATACCACAATTCATGCAAACTTCTTTACTCAGCCACCCATTCACTAACACCCTCACTCTATCATTCTGTCATGCTGACATACACACTCTCATAATTTTATTACCTAGTTCATACTTCTCCATAACATTCCACAAAGCATCATGTCCCACTGTATCAAATGTCTTGCTAATATCCCTTACCAGAAGTTTCACATCCTCAGTTTTACTTGTACCAGACAAAATTTCTCTCACAACCTATAACAATTCTTGACACCCCTTCCCTTTTACACTATATATATATATATATATATATATATATATATATATATATATATATATATACTTTATTCCAAAACATCCCTCATCCTTCCTTCCATTCTCCTCTGCATTATTCCTATAAAAATGTTATAATCCATGTTATTTAGTGTGATGTGTCTCCAATTTTTTTCTTTCTTCCCAATTTTCTTCCATATAAATTTTAATATTCTACTATATAACTCTTCATAAATAAAACCTTCCTTCAACCATTCATTTTGTATATTTATAAAATACCATCTTTGAAATTACATTAATTACTTGTACATTACATAACCTATACCCACTGGACCTAATACTGAATTAGCATTTACTTTTTTAAGTATGTCATCCAATTCGCTAACAGTAATTTCTTCTTCACGTTCTTCCTTAATTTGCTCTGGAAATGTCTTTACTTTCTATCTGTATACTCTTATACATATTTTCTACATGCTGTTCTATAAGTATTCATAATTTGTTCAGGTGTTCTTTTTACCTCTCCATTCACATTGTTATTTCTCTCATTATAGTAATATCCTGAGTTTCTGTTTTACCCAAATATACAGACATCTCCTCCCTTCTCCCTTGTAAATAATATCTCTGCCTAAAGATTAATGCCTGAATGTTTTCTTGATTTTTTATGTTTTTATGTTTCTATATCATAATGCTCTGTTGTATTAAAAAAAAACGTTTTATATTTCTTTCTAAATTCAGTCCACCACTCAGACCAGTTTTTGCAGAAGTACATTGTGGTTATATGATTCTTACATAACTGCAATACTTTCCACTCTTCAATTTCTCTCCATAATTTCTCATTTATTATTTTTATTCCCTTTCCTAATTTTTATATACTCGCTTTCTTCTATCATCTCCATCCAGATTGCTAAATGGACTGAGAACCCCATCACAACCGTATCACCATGTGCTACTCCCAAGTCTTCTGATAATATAAAATAATAAATTTTGGATCCAATAGGAGATAGGAAATTTACCCCGGGGATCACGTCAGTCACCCTGCTAGACAGGGGTCCAGGGAAGTAAATACTGTGGGAAGAAATAGCCAGGTTATTGTTATGGCTAGGCTTCTATAGGCCCTAGAGGCGATAGCCTAGTACCAACCTTTGAACCTATGAACCAAATCTTCCCCTTCTCTAATGCCAATGACTTTTGTTCCATACAGCTAAATTTACAAATGTTATTACTTCCTATATTTTTTTTACATCTTGCCTTTTCTTTTCATGTCATCCCCTTAAATCACAATTAAAGACTCCTGCGCTTATAATTTTCACGTTAACCACTGCATAATCTAATATCTGGTTTAACAATTCTCTCTCTTCTCTTGCTATAATTCTATAAACATGTTCTCCCCACTTCACACTCACAACAGTTAATCTTCCCATCCTTACCAATGTTACAGCTAGCATTTTCACTGTTTCTGTACACAACCCAGCCTCTCCAGAACAGCTGTCACTTCCTAAGTTCTATGTTATACTTCTACTCTGTAATTTTTCTGTCTGCAGTCTTTCTTCTCTTGTCAGGAATCTTACATCCTCTACATAAGATCCACATCACATTAAACACACAATTCCAGCATCCCTGTCCTTCATACAGTCTTAATGACACTGTTCGCATTTACTGAAAATACTCTTCAGAGTCCATCCGAAAGGATTACCATCTTTTACAGTCTGCATACAGCCACATACTTTCTTGCTGTAAGCCCACTCTCCCCACACTGGTTTCACTATATCTTATAATAGTCATTAATTAAATACGAAAAGTCTCCCAAAGCCAAAAAAAAATTACACCGATGTTCCTGACTGACCAGCCATAAAAATAACACTTAGCAAATGTTTCACCATGTTTTTTTTTTCACAGTTCAAAATGGCGTCTAACCTCCTCCACCCTCCATTTCCTATGTTTCTCTTAACTCTAACTTTCACAATGTTATTAACAGTTTCACAAAAAATCTGCATGCACTTTTTAAGATCTTCTTCAAGTTCATCAGTTCTAAACTGCAAAGTACAGTAGAGAGTCGATTATCTGAATGTCAATTAAACAAAACATCAATTAATCGAAAACAGCCTTCCAACGTTTTCGGGTATGAAAAATCATGAAGTCTGAATATGTAAGCAATATACGTATTCACTTGTGCATGTTTTTTGAGCTTGTAGCCTGCTCGTCTGTGAAAAATATTCTTTATTGTCCACTGGAATCACTGAATGGTTAAAAAGTGTATTCCCTGTGTGCAGAAAAAAACAAGATTTTAGAAGTTTTGTTTATCTGGTTCAATTATATGTTTGATTATCTGAACAGTTTGATTATCCGAACTACCCTTAGTCCCACTTAGTTTGGATAATCAGCTATCTTCTGGAACAATTTTGTATCAATTCAATTATTAGCAGAAAACAAATAACTGTTCCATGGATAAATGTCCTTTTTTGTCTCAGTTCCAGAAATTTAATCATCAGTCCCTCAGATTCAAATGTTAAGCCACCAACAGTCTCTGTCCCTATCTGTATAAAAGAACAGATTAAAAAAAAACAGATTCACTTACTTCCTTCTACATGAAGACAGCTAAACTCTACTGATTTGTAACATTCATCACACAGGAATCCTTATCTGCATTATGATTCTCCACAGCAAGCATTTTTCTCTCAAAGTTCTCATTTCCCCCTTCCAAACTCTCCATACCTTTACTCTCTTCCTTCATGCTGATGCTTCTCTTAGACCACGTCCCTGCTGCTGTAACAGCCCTCTGCATGTTGTAGCAGCTCCAAAGTGAAAAAAATAGGAGAAGATCCCGAATACACTGGGAAATGTCCCCTGGTAGTATAAATACTGTCTCTGAAAAGAGGCCGCTAGCACAGTGGGACTACCCTGGTCAACAAAGGATAAATACAATAAAATAAAATAAATAAAATATCAAATACTGCCCAAGTAGAGAAGATCACAAACCACTTACATAACAAAGGTATAGAGTATGTAGTACATACAATAAGCACACAAAATCAACACCCGGGCACCATACATTTACATAACAAAGAACAGGATACCTTGTCCATACAGCAGATATATCAAGTCAGTATAGTAAATAACAGGACCATGTGGCAGGCCAACCACTGTATAATCTTATAAGGTATACAAAGCTGTGCTTAGATCATTGGTGGTGAAACAGGGCAAATGATAACACAAATTTATAATATGTGTTTACACTGCGTTCTCAACAGCCATAACAACCCATACACTTGTGGGATGAGAATCATGAACCTGTTTTTATAGCTTAAATCAAAGCAAGCCCCTTACATTTATTTCCAGTGCCCCACAAAGATGGAAGTATGTCAGTGAGATTCATAAATGAGACGTTGTGTGCACCATTGCAGTGCAGACCGGTGTAAGGGACTTACTCAGATTGGACCTATGTATTTTATTGTACTCTACAAAATAAATGCTTCATTCTTAAATATATAGGTTTCCTATACATGGTCTGACTGTAGACCAATATGGAGATCAGCCGCATGGCGAGACTACAGCGGGTGAGTGCCTCTTCTCCTTCTGCACCCTAGGCAGTATAATCGTCTGTTCTTCCATCCTTTGTGAGGAGCCAAGGTGCATGTCTGAGTGCTTCTTTTATACCCAGTCCCTGCTTCCTGCAGTGTTTCATCCCATAATGCACAACAACAGTATGACTATGACATGCATAATGATATGCACCAGCCAATCGTGACAGGACCTCCAGGCTAAGCCTAGTGTAGCTCAGGAAATCATACATCATTCCATCCTGTTAAGGCTTGGTATACCAGCAATGCTTAGTACAGCCATACACTATGTACTACAGGATTGTTAATGAATTTCAGCCATGACCAAAAAAAAAATAATATTATGTAAGCTAAGGTCATTAGTAGTCAGAAGGTTTAGATTTTATAATGGCATCTTGGCACAATCCAGTATTGACAAATTACATAAATAAAA
The DNA here is from genome assembly GCF_019279795.1 of Protopterus annectens. NCBI lineage: Eukaryota > Metazoa > Chordata > Ceratodontiformes > Protopteridae > Protopterus > Protopterus annectens. The sequence continues at coordinate 118,497,267 of NC_056747.1, read as the reverse complement.
CGATGAAATACTTCTAAAAGGGTACTTGCTTTTCTGTAACTGAATGGCTGAAAACAGCTGATGAAGCTTCAAAAATAGAAAAGTTTATATACAATAATGTTTCTAAATCCAACATCATCTCAACAACCATCATACGTCTTAGGCACAGGTGAACGATCTTGGAGTAAAGCTAAGTAGGGTTGTTGTAGGCCATGTCCTGGTTACAACAGGGTCTATGCACTTACTTAAAAGACTCAAGTGCTTCTTAAAAGTGTGTCAGGAACACTAACACTAGATAGCAAGGAATTCCAAAGTCTGACACCTGTGGGGATGAAGGCCTTGTCTTATGGTAGTTTGTGTGCTGTGATGATACATAATCATAGTTCCTCCCATGGTCTGAGCTAAAAGGTTTATAAATCACTAACAAGTTTAGAAGATATCTTTTTGTACAGTTATTGTGCAAAAATACAAGAGTCCATTCCAGTGTTGTGTAACAAGTAAAACACAGTCACACTGAAGTTTGACAGAGCCAGTGGTAAATTTGGTTACCCTTCTTTATACATTTGCTGAAGGCAGAGGGCGACAATAAGACAATCTGTTTTACCCTTTAAGTCCATGGTCTTCATCCCCTCTTTCTGTGTCATATGAAAGCTATCAGAAAAGTTATTTTACTAGAGAAAGAAGTGAGAATATTAGTTCCTTCTGATAAACTTGTAAGCAGAAAGGGGATTAAATACTCTTAGTTTTGTTATCAGTGAAATGTAGTCTTTTATACTATATGACAATCTTAGTTTCGGACTGTTTTTACATATTACAAAGGCATCATGGGCAGGTTGGAGCAAGCACTGGTACATCAAGGCCTGAAGATCCAGAAAGCAAGGAAAAAAATCTATGTTTCATTACAGCTAAAGCCTTCATATTCATAGTTTATGGGCTCTCAGCCACTTACCTCTGTTCACAGGCAGCACCACTTTAGTCATAAATGTATTTGATCCTAAGTACTTTTTTATTTCACCAGCATTTCAGAAGATGTCCATGTTGGAGGCTACAATGAAAATTCTGTCCATCACTAGATTTATAGATTCATAGATTGTTACTAGGCTAATGACAAAGGGGGCCTTTCTAAGCCCTGCCAAGTCTTCCCAAAAGAATAATGATGTCCTTTATCCAAACAGGACATTGAGGGACAGACATTTATAAGCTACCTCTGTCCAAATGGGACATGAGCCCCAGGCCCAGTATAAATTGGTTAATAGATGAACTCAGCTTCAGATAGATGGGAAGCCTGTTTCATAGGATGGGTGGTCACTGGGACACATATCTGCCTCTATAGCATGTTCTGTTTGAGTTTGCGATAACTTGCAAGCCAGGCATAGATCACACCACAGCAATTTATAAGAGACTGAGTAGAGAGAAAGGATGTTAAGGCATTCTGTGTAAGGCAGGTCTGTAAGTCTATTACTCCTTGTTTTTTTTTTTTTGTAAGGAACCTCTGAGGTCATTCTAGTTGCTGTATATGCCTAGTCAGGTACATGCTAAAATGGAGCATTGTACTCTATGATTAGTCTGATAAGGGCAGAGTACAGAGGGATAATGACCTCTTTGGACCTAGATGCCATGCCCTTACTTATAAGCTGCACAACATAAAATAATTTCCTCAAATCTTTGGGCAAGTGATGGTTGAAGGTAAAGCTACTGTCTATGTGTGTACCCAGATCCCTAACCACTGAGTCAACTCTTAGGGCTGTATTATCAGCATGGTAATTAGCAGGGATGGCTGATATCCCAAAGGGTACAATTATTCATTTATTAGCATTGAGTTTAAGCCCATGCCTTTGGCACCATTTATTAGTCAAAGATAGACCTTTTTGAAGAATGCTTGTGTCTGCAGGGGAGTCTGATAATTTCCTTCCGCTTCAGTGAAATAGATACCAAAAAGGAGTGGGGTCAGTACCGAGCCCTGTGGGACTGTGTTAATAGCCAGCCTCTTAATGAAGGTGGTCTCACCTATTTTGACCTTCTGGATCCTATCAGTGAGTCAGTTGGCTATCCAGTGGGTGATAAAAGAGTTTATTCCTAATTTAGTGAGTTTGTCTATAACGTCTGAGTGGAGTATTGTATCAAAAGCATTGGCCAAGTTGAGATAAGCTGTGTGCACAGTCTTACCTTCATCCAATGCTTTGGTGACCCTCTCAAAGAAGTCCACCATTTCATAGGCATGACTTGCCTTTAATGAAGCCAAACTGTGATGGGTCCAGCATTTGCAGGTTACCTATGTCCACATTTATCATGTCCATGATGATTCTTTCCATGGCCTTACACATGAGGCTGGTCAGATTTATGGGCTTGTAGTTACCCGGATCGGTGGATGGACTTCCTTTTTGCAGGGGAATGAGTGTAGCCATCTTCCATTCCTTGAGCATAAAACCTGACTGTAGGCTCCAGTTGAGAATTGATTCAAGTGGGACAGAGAAGTCATGTTTCATGTAAATTAGTAAGCATCCAGGGATGTTATTTGGACCCATCGATGCAGTGTTTTGGGCCTAGGAAAGTGCATCGATGACCTGTTCCCTAGTAATGGTTGGGGGGATTGTGGCATGCAGGATTTCCTTTGGACTACTGGTGGGGGGGTGTAGGGAAAATTTTGAGCTGAACCTGTTAGCCAAACGGTTGGCAATGGCCTCTGGATCAGTGATGCCATTTACAATAGGTTCTGTGCACTGTTGCGTACTTCACTTGAGGTTACAGACACAGCTGTAGAAAGCTTTGTGGTCATTCTTTGCCTGAGAAGCAATTTTTTTTTCTTCAAATTTAGCCTTTAAAGTATTAATTAACTTTCTTAGATGCCTGTTTAGATTGGTCAGGTGGCTGCCAGAGTGTTGGTATTCGTTTCTTCTACACTTGGCTAAGATTTTTTTCTCCTGTTGTTTAACTGACTGATATTGTGATTTTGCCAGGGTTTCTTGTCTTTTGAGTTTGTCTTATTCTTAATACAACTGGGAACAGCTTACGCTACACAGCTATCAATATGGCTGTACATGGATTTTGTAAATAACTCAGCATATGCCATGATGTTTACTGGGTTTGGGGTTGCTTGGAATTTAGCCAAGGTGTTACTTAGTAGACAGAGGTTAGCTTTGGAATAGTTCCTAAAGGTTTTTGGTTTCACTGGGTCCCTGGATTTAATTTTTATTTCAAGCAATACTGCCTCATGGTCAGATCTGATGAACAAAGACATTACATTGGCTGAGGAACATTCCTGACCCATGTTGGTGAGTACAAGGTCAAGGATGTTTGTCCCCTGGTAAGATAATGGATCAACTGTTCCAAGATGTTGATATTAATTAAGTTTAGGAATCACTGGGTTTGTGCATTATAAGTGGTGCAGGATTCCCAATCTACAGGGGGGTAGTTGAGATCCCCCATGAAGATTGTATTGGGTTGAAGGTATATAGAGATAGGTAGTATGGATTTCCTGGGCCACAGAGGGGAACCTATAGGTTACAAGGATGGGGTATGAGACCCTATTGATGACAAAGTGCATATGTGCAGGTTCCAGTGTGTCATATATACTTTAACTAGTCTGGATGTGAGGTTGTTTTTAATATAGACTGAGTCGCCTTCACCTTAACTTTCCTCCTATGAAATAGCTGGTCTAAAGGTGTGAAAGGCATTATAGCCTTGCACTGCCGAGGTATTCTCCATGACTTTAAACAATATCTCTGTTATTACACACATGTCTACACCCTCCAGGGGAAGGAAGGTTTGCAGAGAGTGGAGTTTCTTGTTAAGACTTATAGCATTGAGCAATACTACCTTCAGATATTCCTTCATAGGTTCTGTTTAGTCAGGAGGTTTATCATTCTGGCATTGACTAAAAAAGGCACTGGGGGGCGGGCATTTGCCACTATCTAAAAGCCTAGCAAGGATAAGTGCAGACCATCCCTGGCAAAGCAGCGTGGTCCGTCAACCATGTCCTCCCAGGCTGTCAAATATTGTACCCCCCTGGAGTGTCACCAGGAGCTAAGCCAATTGCTAAAATCAACCATTTTCCCTTGTTAACATGGCATCATCCTTGGAAAAGCTAGCATGCTGCTTACTTCATTAACACCCACATGGACTATGAGTTATACTGGTACCTGTGGTTCAATGACCTGAGTGCCTGTGTGACTTCATGGATCCTAGCCCCAGAAAGCCAGCTAACCATGACTCTCTCCTTACTTAGTCTGGTGAGGGGGACATTGGTGTGCCTCACTACAGAATCACCAATGACCAGGAAATTTGGCTGTACACTGGTTTGCCATAAGGGCTTAGCAGCAGAGACATTGGATGCAGTGTTTCTACGTGTAGCTTTGGGTGGTGTTTTAACAGAGTATTTACGTGATGGCTGAGGACCCTTTATTTGATTTTACTGTGCAAAAGGTCTTATATTTTAGGAAGGTTACCGGTAAGTGCCTCAGCAGTAGTAGTGTTATGTGCTGGATCTTTACCCTGTGCAGTAGGTGTGGTACAACTGTCACTGACAGCCTCTGTAGGCTTAGTTTTGCTTGTATGAAAGAGTTTTGCTAACAGCGTTATAGTGTATTTACACCTCTTGCATACTTTATCTGTTTTATTAAGAATAAGTGGGTTGTCAGTGTACATGAGCCAATTGCAACAATGCCTCAAAATACCCATCTCAACCAGACTGGCCACAGAGAGAGTAAGGAGGTGCATATCCATGGCTACTGATCTACTAGGGGAGAGTGAGGGAAACATATATTGAATAGGTCAATATGACAAGAAACTTGATGAGCAACATTAAGCTACGTACAGACTAGATGCTCTAGTAGTTAAGAAAAAAATCTATCTAGACAGTAGGGATATTTTAAGGGAAACTTACACTGCGAGAGATTGGTGTCTACACAGATTACAGGGGGGAATTACCCTGTGAGATATCAGCATCTATAGAGATCACTGCTACGCACTACTGCATGGAGAGCAGTGGTTCTAACTAAAGACTGTAAAAAAGGTAAAAAGTTCAGATATTCAACACAGAAATACTCATTAAATACATCTGTGACAAAACAATGTGAAAAACAAGTGCCAAAACACTGGTATGGTAATGTAAGTCTTTGCTTGCCTGTAGGTTATGAGCTAAACATTGTGCAACTGGACTGTATAAATAGCAGAAGAGATTAAAAAAAAAACAAAGAAGGCCCTGTAGCCAATCAAAAACAGCACACTTTTCTTTCCTTTACACAAATCTAGGCCAGAAAATGTCTCAGGTCCCCTCTACTCTCACAAAAGTGGAAGCAAGACAGTTCTAACTAAAGACTGTAAAAATAGTCAAAAAAGTGCAGATATCCAACACAGAAACAATTAATGCAGCTGTGACAAAACCAATGCACTGATAGTACTGTTATTATCAACATATTTGATCTTATCAATAAGCAGTCCCACTCTGCACCCACATGGAGTTAATGCACAATGAGAATTGCATAGGACCCAACACTAAGCATTGCAAAAAAAAAAAAAAACTCCAGTAACATTTTGTGCTGTGGATGAACACCTGTCTCTGTGCTCTTCCATTCAATTAGGTGTGAATTCAGTCTGCAACCACTCTACCAAGATAAGAGTATCACAGCATGTGCCATGGGCTGTCATGGTCAGCTAAATGTAAAGCCACCAGGAAGTCCAGAAAAAGGAACCAGGTACCTCTACTATTAAATGACACTGCCCTACCAGGTATTAATGATTTAATATCCATTAAACCTATCTTGAAATTAAATATGATTGCCTGTCATAGGATTTTAGTTTTTAACAATTTTGCTTTACTATTTGTTTATTTCTATTATTCTCAATAATCACTCAATGTTCTAGCTTAATGTTTTATGCATTTTTATTTACATTTATCCAAGATTTGTTTTAGCTCTTCAATGCATATTTATATCTATTTATGATGTTATTGTGCTCATATTCTATTTAGCAAGCTGAACAATGTCTTAGAAACAATGTAGAATTTCTTATTTAATCAATGTATCTCTTTAAAATCTCTTTAAAATTTGTTGGTGGATGTGGCACCTTTTTCAAGTATTTAAAGGACAGACGTTCATGTGGTGTTGTTTCTGATTAAGTTCCTTTTTAATCAGAACAAAAGTGCTCAAACTTTGTGGGATTAAAGATTCTTCTTTGAGTTCTGATGCAGCATTGTATTTTATTGGAAGTTAAGCCATATCCTGAGATTTAGAAAAAGAGGACTGCAGTCATGTAAAGTGCCTATCATGGTTTGATCAATGTATGCAATGATGAAAAATGGGATTTAGAGACAGCTTTACCAACAAGGAGGAAGACCTCATTATCGTCTAATTTGTTTGTTTCTGAATCACATGATTTGAACTCTTGTGCTAAAAGAACATTGCAATGGTTGAGTCCTCTGGTGTCCTATGTTTTGGGTTGGCACAAACACCATACTTCTCAACCATCCAGAAGTGTGCAAAACATCCCAAATGTTGCTTCATTCATTTGCTCTGTCCTTCATAATGCTTGTTCTGGTAAATCACAGAGGGTTACAGTCGATAAATAATGCCAGATGTCAGAGCTGCATACTTCTTATTGTGTAGAAAGTGAATGTTGATGGAAAAATAGTTTTTATTAACTTTTTAACTGAATTACATAATATTCAAAAATTATCCCTGACTGGCAATTTATCCCTCCAATATTTCTGGCTTTATCCAGAATTCTTGGTCAATAATGTTTAGAGCTATGAATGGCTCCCTCCACACTCTTAGCAGAGTGTATTCTAGCATCTTGTACAATTCCCCAATCTGGTGTTCCTCTCAACTCTAAATGAAGGACCAGAAAAAGAAAAAAAAGGTCCCCAGGTCCTCCAAGAAGACTATAGCAAGCTACTTGCTACAACTGTAACAAGTCATTTCCTACAGCTAAATACCATGCAAGTGCAATGTTGGCCTTCATTTCTGAATGTCAGTGCTGCACTGTTGCCCAGCTGGCATCCGCCAATCATACCCCCAACAACACGCACTTGAGGAGGCTGCCCCCCTCACCCCACCTTAACAAAGCATCTGACTATCACACACAGATTCAGGTATTCACACATATGCGTGTGCGCATGTGCGCACGTGCACACACACACACACACACACGCACAAACATATATCCACTCAACATCACATATACCCAGCCACACACTCAACTGGACTCACAGACACGCTAACCCATTAATTTCCTCACATACTCAAACACACAAACAAACTAACCCTTTACCCAAACACAGTCTCCAACAAATACACACACATACCCACACACACACACACACACACACACACACACACACACACACACACACACACACACACACATTCACACTCCTGATCCTCTGTTTAACTCCAGTACTGTGACCATCCAGGCAAACAAACACATGCATGCACATGCATCCACAAACACACACACACATACACACACACACACAAAGTCATCCGACTCCATTCATACAACTGCAGACATGTGAATGCTGCCCCACAGACACGCACACATGCACATATGCATGCACAATCACAATCACACACACACACACACGCACGCACTCATGCACACACACATACACGCACACACAGACAAACACTCATGCACAAAAACACACACACACACACACACACACACACACACACATACTCGGGCACTGAGATAGAGTTCATCCCTACACCTCCACTGAATTTCGCTGCAATTACCAGCATTGTGACTTCATCCGTTGACTTCAATGGGAAACTGCCATTTTTTGCCCAAGTTAAATTTCATAACCAGCCATGGTAAATTATTCAGTTAAGCAATTTTCAGAATTGCTTAATAGTATAACTCAATAGCCACAGCATAATACCTGGGAGAAAGAAAACGGCTAACTAGTGCATGCCAATCACATGGATGTTTCTATTGCCATGAACCATGACTAAAACAGCACTCTCCACATATGAACCATGACTAACACAGCACTCTCCACATATGAACCATGACTAACACAGCACTCTCCACATATGAACCATGACTAACACAGCACTCTTCACATATGAACCATGACTAACACAGCACTCTCCACATATGAACCATGACTAACACAGCACTCTCCACATATGAACCATGACTAACACAGCACTCTCCACATATGAACCATGGCCAACAGAGCACTCTCCACATATGAACCATGACTAACAGAGCACTCTCCACATATGAACCATGACTAACACAGCACTCTCCACATATGAACCATGACTAACACAGCACTCTCCACATATGAACCATGACTAACACAGCACTCTCCACATATGAACCATGACTAACACAGCACTCTCTGTGACTTCATCCTTTCACTTCAATGTGAGACTACCATTTTTTGGCCAAGTTAAATTTCTTGGCCAGCCATGGTAAATTATACAATTAAGCAATTCTCTGAATTGCTTAATAGTGTAAATTAATAACCACTGCATAATATCTGGGAGAGAGAACATGGCTAACTAGCATATGCTACTCCCATGGATGTTTCTATTACCATGAACCATGACTAACACAGCACTCTCCACATATGAACCATGACTAACACAGCACTCTCCACATATGAACCATGACTAACAGAGCACTCTCCACATATGAACCATGACTAACACAGCACTCTTCACATATGAACCATGACTAACACAGCACTCTCCACATATGAACCATGACTAACACAGCACTCTCCACATATGAACCATGACTAACACAGCACTCTCCACATATGAACCATGACTAACACAGCACTCTTCACATATGAACCATGACTAACACAGCACTCTCCACATATGAACCATGACTAACACAGCACTCTCCACATATGAACCATGGCCAACAGAGCA
>NC_056747.1:118470765-118487903 GCF_019279795.1 Protopterus annectens | reverse complement strand
GAGTAAAAAAAACCCCAAAAAAGTTAATTAAAAACCCAATGTAAGCACTACATCAAACACAAATGCAAATGTAGCTGTATAACAACTGAGTATAACAATATAAGCACTGCACATAACAGAAATGTGAATGTAGCTGAATAAAAACTTACTATAATAATCTAACCACTACATGTAACAGAAATGTGAATGTAGCTGTTTAAAACCCACATATAACAATCTAAGCACAACATACAACAGAAATGTGAATGTAGCTGTATTAAACCCAATTATAACAATGTAAGTACTACACATAAAAGAAATGTGAATGTAGCTATATAAAACCAAAGTATAACACTGTAAGCACTGCACATAACAGAATTGTGAATGTAGCTGTATAAAACCCAAGTATAACAATGTAGGCGCTACACATAACAAAAATCAGAATGTAACTGTATAAAACCTCCTGAATATAACAATGTAAGAACTGCACATAACAAAAATTTGAATATAGCTGTACAAAACCCATGTATAACAATATAAGCACTGCACATAACAGGAATGTGGTTGTAGCTTTATAGAACATGAGTATAACGATGTAAGCACTACACATAACCAAAATCTACACATACAAACACAAAAACATTCGTGGAGGCTCTCAATAATAATCTGCCTAAGCAACAAAGACCTCCAAAGAAGACACACAAGCAACCTCCATCCCCCAACACAACCCAAATGACACATAACCCACAGACCTAGTGTGCCAGTCAAACACAGCCAATAAGGCAAAACAACATACCCAACACACTAGTCATAGGTGACTCTATAGTCAGGCACACTGATGTCCCACTCACCAGGCTAAACAAGGAGAAGGTTACTGTCAGCTGCCTGCCGGGTGCCAGGATCCGCCACATAACCCACGCACTCAGGTCACTCCACAACAAGTACAAATATGACTCTGTCATTGTCCATGTTGGTGTGAATGACCTGAGATGTACCTGTTCTACATGAAAAGAGACATGGAAGAGCTCTCTGATCTTGTAGCCCAGGCAGGTATGACCCTAGCCCTGAGTAACATTCTGCCATCGCCCAGAATGATACAACAGTACAAGGACAAAATGATTGACTTCAACAATTGGCTAAGCTTCTGGTGTCATTCTAGGGGGATCCAGTATCTGTCTGCTTGGGATGACATGGTCAACAGACCACGATGCTTTGCCACAGATGGCCTGTACCTGTCTCCCCTGGGATTCCGGATACCGGCTAAGGCTCTTGCTGCCCTTATAGTGCCTTTTTTAGGCAGGGTTCAAGTAACAAATTCACCACCATAACAGGAACAAGCAAGCAAAAACTGAGGGTAATGCTACTCAATGCTAGAAGTCTAAATTTCAAAATGCACTCACTCGAGGCACTCCTTAAAATGGAGAACATCGATATCTGTGCAGTGACTGAGACCTGGTTCAAGGCCCCAGAGGGCACACCTGCACTACCAGGCTATAACTCATACCACACTTTTCGGCCATGTAACCTGGACCGAAACACCAAAGGTGGGGGTGGGTCCATATTCATTAAGGATATCCACACCTCCAGGCTAGTTGCTCAGCATAATGCATCCGAGGTTATCCAAGTGCAATTAACTCTTGGCAAAACTGCAATCCAAATTGTAGCGTGCTACAGATCCCCCACCATGCCCCAGGATTCCCACTCCTCTTTTCTTGATGTACTGGAAAATATTAGGGTTCAACCGAACACTTTAATAATGGGTGACTTCAACTACCTCACCATTAACTGTTAAAACTACTCATGTACCAACTCCTTGGCGCAACGCTTTCTGGAATTCATAAACTCCAATGCCCTAGATCAACTTATCCACACCCCCACCAGGGGCAACAATATCCTAGACCTAGTCATTACAAACATGAGTGACCGGTGTTCCACACCTGAAGTCAACTCCTTGTTGGTCCGATCTGACCATAAGCTAATCACCCTTGATATCCACATCCCACCCCCACCCCCCATTAAGGAAACCACAGTAAAAAATTTCTCCAAAGCCAACTTCATGCTTCTGAAGACAGAAGTAGTGAACTTCATGACACCCATGCAGATGGACAATACAGTTACAACTGCTGAATCCTACACAAATGCACTCTATAATTACATGAGTGCATGGACCGTGCTATCCCAAACAGAACCAAGATGCTATCCTCCAAAAAAATGAAGCCAATCTGGTGGTCCCCTGCCATAAACAAATTGTACAACAGAAGGAAGAAACTGTTGCAAAAGAGAGCAAAATCCCATGAGTGGAGGAGCTCCCTGGTCAGCCTCAGTAAAAAGCTGAGATCCCTTATAAGATCCTCCAAAGCTAGCTAAAATAAATTGCCACTAATTCCAAGGACAACCACAAAGCATTCTATAGCTATGTCAAGAATCTCAATGGCAACACCCAGATCTGCTCTGAGTTACAGCACAAAGGCACGAAAATTACAGAACCAACTGATATTGCCAACATCCTGGCAGATAGGTTCAATGCTAACTTTACCTCCCCTCACCCATAAAGGGCCCATATCTATACAGGAAGAATGCAGAGTCCCTGTAATCACAACTACACAGGTGAAAGCTGCACTCTCTAAAGCCAAAAACACAGCATACATGGGACCGGACAACATCCCAGGCTGCGTTTTACATGAACTTCAGAATGAACTGGCTCCCCATTTAAGCACCATGTTCAATAATAGCCTTGCATCAGGCTTTGTGCCCACTGAATGGCACACAGCAACAGTTATCCCACTCCACAAAGGGGGAGCCACCACTGACCCCGTGAACTATAGACCTACTAGCCTGACGAGCCTGGTCTGCAAGGCCATGGAACGTATCATCATGTAACTCATAAACAAAGACATTGGTAACCTCCAAACTCTGGATCCCACCCAGTTCGGGTTTGTGAAAGGCAGATCATGCCTCCTGAACTTGATTGACTTCTTTGAGGCAGTCAACAAAGCCATAGATGAGGGTAAGATGGTTCACACAGCCTATCTTGACCTCGCCAAGGCTTTCGACACCATCCTCCATTCTGGAATTATAGCTAAACTCAATAAACTAGGCATAAATCCCTACGTCACAAGATGGGTTGCCAACTGGCTCACTGACAGAACCCACACTGTAAAAGTTGCAGACTCCAAATATGACCTCAAACCAGTGACAAGTGGAGTACCACAGGGTTCCGTCCTGGGACCACTCCTGTTTGGTATCTACTTCTCTAAAGTACAGGCTAACACTGAAGGCCTCTGGCTAACAAAGTTTACAGATGACTGCAAACTAGGAGCCATAGTCAAGTCTCCAAATGATGTGAACATCCTACAGAAGGGCCTCTCTGAGACAGATGCCTGGTGTCAGAGCCATGGCCTCAAGCTCAATGCCAAAAAGTGCAGTGTCATCCCCTTTGGTAAAAACTCTGTACCCATGAGCTACCACATAGGCAGCAATCTACTTAACAGCGAATGCGTGATAAGAGAACTTGGGACCCAGGTGGACAGTAGTCTCTCCTTTGATAGTCACATCGCCACAGTAGTCAGGAAGTCCTTCTACGTGGCACACCTTATCATAAAAGGGTTCTCATCCAGGAAAAAAGAGGTCATCGTTCCCCTCTACTCGACACTCATTAGACCCATTATAGAGTACAATGCCCCTTTTGGAATGTACCTCACAAGACATCTGCAGCAGCTGGAAAGGCCACAGAAGTACCTCACAAAGAGGATTACTGGACTCAAACAAATGCCCTACACTGACAGCTTCAAAAAACTCCAGCTTTACTCCGTAGCTTATCGCCTACTCCGAGGTGATCTCTGCCTAACATATAAAGCTGTGTCAAACCCAGAGCTGTTGGACATGCTACACCTAAAGAAATCCCAATGCCTCCGAGCTACACGCTCTAGGGACCTAATCCTTGTCACCACAATAAACAGGACATGCTGGAGGGATAGATTCCTATCCCAGAGACTTCCCATACTCTGGAACAGGCTACCCATCTATGTCAAGCAAAGTTCTTCATTAGCACTCTTCAAGACAAATCTTGATGAGTGGATGGGAAAAAGGAAATACAGCCCGGGGAATCACTTCTGTGTCTCTGCTCGACAGTGGCACAGGAAAATAACCTTCTTGGGTGGCGTAAGCCAGGGAACCTTGTTGGCTAGGCTTACATAGGCCCTTGGGCCGATAGCCTAGTACCTACCTATGAACCTATGAACCTATAACAGAAATGTGAATGTAGCTGTATAAAACCTGAGTATAACAATGTAAGCACTGCACATAACAGCAATGTGAATGTAGCTGTATAAAACCCAAGTGTAACAATGTAAGCACTGCACATTACAACAATGTGAATGTAGCTGTACAAAACCTGAGTATAACAATGTAAGCACTACTCATAACAGAAATGTGAATGTAGCTGTATAAAACCCAAGTATAACAATGTAAGCACTACACATAACAGAAATGTGAATGTAGCTGTATAAAACCCAAGTATAACAATGTAAGCACTGCACATAACAGAAATGTGAATGTAGCTGTATAAAACCGAAATATATAAATATAAGCACTGCACATAACATAAATGTGACTGTAGCTGTAAAAAACATGTGTATAACAATGTATGCACTGCACATAACAGAAATGTGAATGTAGCTGTATAAAAACTGAGTATAACAATGTAAGCACTACACATAACAGAAATGTGAATGTAGCTGAATAAAACCTTAGTATAACAATATAAGTACTTCACATAACAGCAATGTGAATGTAGCCTGTATAAAACCCAAGTATAACAATTTAAGCACTGCAAATAACATAAATGTGAATGTAGCTGTATAAAACCTGAGTATAACAATGTAAGCACTACACATAACAGAAATGTGAATGTAGCTGTATAAAACCTGAGTATAACAATGTAAGCACTGCACATAACAGAAATGTGAATGTAGCTGTATAAAACCTGAGTATAACAATGTAAGCACTACACATAACAGAAATTTGAATGTAGCTGTATAAAACCCAAATATAACAATGTAAGCACTACATGTAACACAAATGTGAATGTAGCTGTATAACCCCTAAGTATAACAATGTAAGCACTGCACATAAAAGAAATGTGAATGTAGCTGTATAAAAACTGAGTATAACAATGTAAGCACTGCACATAACAGAAATGTGAATGTAGCTGTATAAAACCTGAGTATAACAATATAAGCACTGCACATAACAGAAATGTGAATGTAGCTGTACAAAACCCAAGTAAAACAATGTAAGCACTACACATAACAGAAATGTGAATGTAGGTGTAAAACCTGAGTATAGCAATGTAAGCACAACACATAACAGAAATCTAAATGTAACTGTATAAAACCCAAGTATAACAACTTAAGCACTACACATAACAAAAATGTGAATGTAGCTATATAAAAACTGAGTATAAAGATGTAAGCGCTGCACATTACAGAAATGTGAATGTAGCTGTATAAAACCTGAGTATAACAATATAAGCACTAAAAATACCAGAAATGTGAATGTATCTGTATAAAACCTGAGTATAACACTATAAGCACTGCACATAACAGAAATGTGAATGTAGGTGTATAAACCCCAAGTATAAGAATGTAAGCACTACACATAACAGAAATGTGAATGTAGCTGTATAAAACCTGAGTATAACAATGTAAGCACTACACATAACAGAAATGTAAACATAGCTGTATAAAACCTGAGTATAACAATGTAAGCACTACACATAACAGAAATGTGAACGTAGCTGTATAAAACCCACGTATAACAATGTAAGCACTACACATAACAGAAATGTGAATGTAGCTGTATAAAACCCAAGTATAACAATGTAAGCACTACATCAAACACAAATGCAAATATAGCTGTTTAACAACTGAGTATAACAATGTAAGCAGTGCACATAACAGAAATGTGAATGTAGCTGAATAAAAACTTACTATAATAATATAACCACCACATGTAACAGAAATGTGAATGTAGCTGTTTAAAACCCACGTACAACAATGTAAGCACTACATATAACAGAAATGCGAATGTAGCTGTATAAAACCTGAGTACAACAATATAAGCACTACACATAACAGAAATGTGAATGTAGCTATATAAAACCCAAGTATAACAATGTAAGCACTGCACATAACAGAAATCTGAATGTAACTGTATAAAACCCAAGTATAACAATTTTAGCACTACACATAACAAAAATCTGAATGTAGCTATATAAAAACTGAGTATAAAGATGTAAGCGCTGCACATAACAGAAATGTGAATGTTGCTGTTTAAAACCTGAGTATAACAATATAAGCACTGCACATAACAGAAATGTGAATGTAGCTGTATAAAACCTGTGTATAACAATGTAAGCACTACACATAACAGAAATGTGAATGTAGCTGTATAAAACCTGTGTATAACAATGTAAGCACTACACATAACAGAAATATGAATGTAGCTGTATAAAACCCATGTATAACAATGTAAGCACTACACATAACAGAAATGTGAACGTAGCTGTATAAAACCTGAGTATAACAATGTAAGCACTACACATAACAGAAATGTGAACATAGCTGTATAAAACCCATGTGTAACAATGTAAGCACTACACATAACAGAAATGTGAATGTAGCTGTATAAAACCCAAGTATAACAATGTAAGCACTACATCAAACACAAATGAAAATGTAGCTGTATAACAACTGAGTATAACACAATAAGCACTGCACATAACAGAAATGTGGATGTAGCTGAATAAAAACTTACTATAATAATCTAACCACTACATGTAACACAAATGTGAATGTAGCTGTTTAAAACCCACGTATAACAATGTAAGCACCACATATAACAGAAATGCGAATGTAGCTGTGTAAAAACTGAGTATAACAATCTAAGCACTACATACAACAGAAATGTGAATGTAGCTGTATTAAACCCAATTGTAACAATGTCAGTACTACACATAAAAGAAATGTGAATGTAGCTGTATAAAACCAAAGTATAACAATGTAAGCACTGCACATAACAGAATTGTGAATGTAGCTGTATAAAACTCACGTATAACAATGTAAGCGCTACACATAACAAAAATCAGAATGCAACTGTATAAAACCTCCTGAGTATAACAATGTAACAACTGCACATAACAAAAATTTGAATGAAGCTGTACAAAACCCATGTATAACAATATAAGCACTGCACATAACAGGAATGTAATTGTAGCTTTATAGAACATGAGTATAACAATTTAAGCACTACACATAACAGAAATGTGAATGTAGCTGTTTAAAACCCAAGTATAACAATGTAAGCACTGCACATAACAGCAATGTGAATGTAGCTGTATAAGACCTGAGTATAACAATGTAAGCACTACACATAACCAAAATCTACACATACAAACTCAAAAACATTTGCGGAGGATCTCAATAATAATCTGCCTAAGCAACAAAGACCTCCAAAGCAGACACACAAGCAACCTCCATCCCCCAACACAACCCAAATGACACATAGCCCACAGACCTAGTGTGCCAGTCAAACACAGCCAATAAGGCAAAACAACATACCCAACACACTAGTCATAGGTGACTCTATAGTCAGGCACACTGATGTCCCACTCACCAGGCTAAACAAGGAGAAGGTTACTGTCAGCTGCCTGTCGGGTGCCAGGATCCGCCACATAACCCACGCACTCAGGTCACTCCACAACAAGTACAAATATGACTCTGTCATTGTCCATGTTGGTGTGAATGACCAGAGATGTACCTCCCTGTTCTACATGAAAAGAGACATGGAAGAGCTCTCTGATCTTGTAGCCCAGGCAGGTATGACCCTAGCCCTGAGTAACATTCTGCCATCGCCCAGAATGATACAACAGTACAAGGACAAAATGATTGACTTCAACAATTGGCTAAGCTTCTGGTGTCATTCTAAGGGGATCCAGTATCTGTCTGCTTGGGATGACATGGTCAACAGACCACGATGCTTTGCCACAGATGGCCTGCACCTGTCTCCCCTGGGATTCCGGATACCAGCTAAGGCTCTTGATGCCCGTATAGTGCCTTTTTTAGGCAGGGTTCAAGTAACAAATTCACCACCATAACAGGAACAAGCAAGCAAAAACTGAGGGTAATGCTACTCAATGCTAGAAGTCTAAATTTCAAAATGCACTCACTCGAGGTACTCCTTAAAATGGAGAACATCGATATCTGTGCAGTGACTGAGACCTGGTTCAAGGCTCCAGAGAGCACCCCTGCACTACCAGGCTATAACTCATACCACACTTTTCGGCCATGTAACCTGGACCGAAACACCAAAGGTGGGGGTGGGTCCATATTCATTAAGGATATCCACACCTCCAGGCTAGTTGCTCAGCATAATGCATCCAAGGTTATCCAAGTGCAATTAACTCTTGGCAAAACTGCAATCCAAATTGTAGCTTGCTACAGACCCCCCACCATGCCCCAGGATTCCCACTCCTCTTTTCTTGATGTACTGGAAAATATTAGTGTTCAACCAAACCCTTTAATAATGGGTGACTTCAACTACCCCACCATTAACTGGGAAAACTACTCATGTACCAACTCCTTAGTGCAACGCTTTCTGGAATTCATAGACTCCAATGCCCTAGATCAACTTATCCACACCCCCACCAGGGGCAACAATATCCTAGACCTAGTCATTACCAACATGAGTGACTGGTGTTCCACACCTGAAGTCAACTCCTCGTTGGTCCAATCCGACCATAAGCTAATCACCCTTGATATCCACATCCCACCCCCGCCCCCCATTAAGGAAACCACAGTAAAATATTTCTCCAAAGCCAACTTCATGCTTCTTAAGACAGAAGTAGTGAACTTCATGACACCCATGCAGATGGACAATACAGTTACAACTGCTGAATCCTACACAAATGCACTCTATAATTACATGAGTGCATGGACCGTGCTATCCCAAACAGAACCAAGATGCTATCCTCCAAAAAAAGGAAGCCAATCTGGTGGTCCCCTGCCATAAACAAACTGTACAACAGAAGGAAGAAACTGTTGCAAAAGAGAGCAAAATCCCATGAGTGGAGGAGCTCCCTGGTCAGCCTCAGTAAAAAGCTGAGATCCCTTATAAGATCCTTCAAAGCTAGCTATGAAAATAAAATCACCACTAATTCCAAGGACAACCACAAAGCATTCTATAGCTATGTCAAGAATCTCAATGGCAACACCTAGATCTGCTCTGAGTTACAGCACAAAGGCACGAAAATTACAGAACCAACCGATATTGCCAACATCCTGGCAGATAGGTTCAGTGCTAACTTTACCTCCCCCTCACCCCCTAAAGGGCCCATATCTATACAGGAAGAATGCAGAGTCCCTGTAATCACAACTACACAGGTGAAAGCTGCACTCTCTACAGCCAAAAACACAGCATCCATGGGACCGGACAACATCCCAGGCTGCGTTTTACACGAACTTCAGAATGAACTGGCTCCCCACTTAAGCACCATGTTCAATAATAGCCTTGCATCAGGCTTTGTGCCCACTGAATGGCACACAGCAACAGCTATCCCACTCCACAAAGGGGGAGCCACCACTGACCCTGGGAACTATAGACCTACTAGCCTGACGAGCCTGGTCTGCAAGGCCATGGAACGTATCATCATGGAACTCATAAACAAAGACATTGGTAACCTCCAAACTCTGGATCCCACCCAGTTCAGGTTTGTGAAAGGCAGATCATGCCTCCTGAACTTGATTGACTTCTTTGAGGCAGTGACCAAAGTCGTAGATGAGGGTAAGGTGGTTCACACAACCTATCTTGACCTCGCCAAGGCTTTCGACACCATCCTCCATTCTGGAATTATAGCTAAACTCAATAAACTAGGCATAAATCCCTATGTCACAAGATGGGTTGCCAACTGGCTCACTGACAGAACCCACACTGTAAAAGTTGCAGACTCCAAATATGACCTCAAACCAGTGACAAGTGGAGTACCACAGGGTTCCATCCTGGGACCACTCCAGTTTGGTATCTACTTCTCTGAAGTACAGGCTAACACTGAAGGCCTCTGGCTAACAAAGTTCACAGATGACTGCAAACTAGGAGCCATAGTCAAGTCTCCAAATGATGTGAACATCCTACAGAAGGGCCTCTCTGAGACAGATGCCTGGTGTTAGAGCCATGGCCTCAAGCTCAATGCCAAAAAGTGCAGTGTCATCCCCTTTGATAAAAACTCTGTACCCATGAGCTACCACATAGGCAGCAATCTACTTAACAGCGAATGCGTGATAAGAGACCTTGGGACCCAGGTGGACAGTAGTCTCTCCTTTGATAGTCACATCGCCACAGTAGTCAGGAAGTCCTTCTACGTGGCACACCTCATCATAAAAGGGTTCTCATCCAGGAAAAAAGAGGTCATCGTTCCCCTCTACTCGACACTTATTAGACCCATTATAGAGTACAACGCCCCTTTTGGAATGTACCTCACAAGACATCTGCAGCAGCTGGAAAGGCCACAGAAGTACCTCACAAAGAGGATTACTGGACTCAAACAAATGCCCTACACTGACAGCTTCAAAAAACTCCAGCTTTACTCCGTAGCATATCGCCTACTCTGAGGTGATCTCTGCCTAACATATAAAGCTGTGTCAAACCCAGAGCTGTTGGACATGCTACACCTAAAGAAATCCCAATGCCTCCGCGCTACGCGCTTTAGGGACCTAATACTTGTCACCACAATAAACAGGACATGCTGGAGAGATAGATTCCTATCCCAGAGACTTCCCATACTCTGGAACAGGCTACCCATCTATGTCAAGCAAAGTTCTTCATTAGCACTCTTCAAGAAAAATCTTGATGAGTGGATGGGAAATAGGAAATACACCCCAGGGAATCACTTCTGTGTCTCTGCTCGACAGTGGCACAGGAAAATAACCTTCTTGGGTGGCGTAAGCCAGGGAACCTTGTTGGCTAGGCTTACATAGGCCCTTGGGCCGATAGCCTAGTAAATACCTATGAACCTATGAACCTATAACAGAAATGTGAATGTAGCTGTATAAAACCTGAGTATAACAATGATAAGCACTGCACATAATAGCAATGTGAATGTAGCTGTATAAAACCCAAGTGTAACAATGTAAGCACTGCACATTACAGCAATGTGATTGTAGCTGTACAAAACCTGAGTATAACAATGTAAGCACTACACATAACAGAAATGTGAATGTAGCTGCATAAAACCTGAGTATAACAATGTAAGCACTACACATAACAGAAATGTGAATGTAGCTGTATAAAACCCAAGTATAACAATGTAAGCACTGCACATAACAGAAATGTGAATGTAGCTGTATAAAACATAAGAATAACAATATAAGCTCTACAAATAACAGAAATGTGAATGTAGCTGTATAAAACCCAAGTATAACAATGTAAGCACTACACATAACAGAAATGTGAACGTATCTGTATAAAACCCACATATAACAATGTAAGCACTACACATAACAGAAATGTGAATGTAGCTGTATAAAACCCAAGTATAAGCACTACACATAACAGAATTTTAATCTCGCAACATATATCTCTGCTGTTGTTATATGTTACTATATTAGCTGAGCAAATGTTTTTAAGTCCTGTACTAAGTCAAATTCTTATCCACTGTACCTATTCTTCTTCTTTCACATTTTCTGTCAAGCACCCGCTCACTGAACTCCATATCCTGTCTTTGGAAATCTGACTCCTCTGACCAGAAGGCTAAGGACCCTCTCCAAGTTGGTGATACAACATAGAAACTACCATCCTGCTCCCCAACGTATTAGAAAGGAAGCAAAAGTATGCTTGTATCCTAAACCTGCTAGTACAGTCTAGTATTGCTACAACTAATTGATGGCGACTAATAGGTCGCTGTAAGCCAGGATAGCCAGCAGCCTTTCCCATATAGACTGTGTACCTTTCCTCCGTACAAATGTTGTACCTTACTTGTAGCCCATTCGTTTTTATCCCTGGCCTGTCCTCTCAGAATCTCCCCTGTAGTTTAGAGTACTACCATTAGGTGGCACCCTCTCCCAGCTTTTCTCCCCTCTCAGTTTGCCTGCTACCTCAGCTATTTATCTTTTTTTATCCTCTGGCCCAAGCTTCATGGTTAAATATTCTCCACTTCATCTCTGTGACTACTCTAGTACACTCCACTTCATCCTGCTATTATTGTATTTTACTGACTAAACCCCCACCTATACTTATCCACTTCTATCCTATTTCTCTTTACATACCTCTTATACTACTCTTCCTTTCAGCATATGCTCTTTTACTGATTGTTTTTCTCAACATTCCGCCCTCTCTTGTCTTAACCTCCCCTCCCTACTCCCAATTCCCACCCACCCCCAGGGGTCCTACTCTTATACTTTCTAACCACACCTCTTCCTCTTCCCACTACCTGGTTCACATTTCCCATTGGCCAATTTCTCTTTCATTTCCCATCTCTAACCACTCCCCTCTTTACTCACCACTCCCTCCTATCACTACACACCCCCACCCTTTTCACTTCCATTCCCAACTATTCACAACATATCACTAATCTTTCCAAATGGCCTATTCAACTATCCCCTTTCAAATTCGACTATGCTTCATTCTTTTACTACTACCACTATTAACCTTTACATATTATCTCTCCTCATATGAGCACCCATTATATCCACAAACTAACTACCCCAAACAACAAACCAACTCCCAATCCGTACCACACCTATATAGCCATGCAAACATAACATACTCACCTAGCTACCTACTATCAAAGTATCATAGAACACTACACATTAAATATAATACACAATATTTAAAAAGACTGTTATTTCTCTACAGCAAACTCCCTATCCCAAGCCATCTACTACAACTTCTCACAGTAAAGGATGGTGATATTCATCCTAACCCAGGTCCAACTGCAGCCCCTGTCACTCTTCATTACCTTAATCAGTCTATCAATACTCCCCTTGCAAGACCTTCTAACTCACTCCTACTGGCTCATCTCAACATACGTAGCATTAACAACAAATTAACTCAACTCCATGCTCTCCTAGAAGTGTACGCCTTTGACATTATTTGCCTAACTGAAACATGGCTAAAACCTGCCATCAAAGATAATGAAATTATCCCACCTGGATATAATATCCTAAGGCTTGACAGAGTAGCTAAGAAAGGTGGTGGTGTGACTATTCTATTTAAATCAGGCTTTCAATTAACCACTTACAACTGTAACATACCTCTGGACTACAAAACAGAAATTCTCATTACTAAACTTGAACTTAACAATGCTAAATCAATCTATATTATCTGTATGTATCTGCCCCCTGGAAATAACATAGCCACATTGGAAAATATCCTCTGCTGGCTATCTCAACACCTGCCTCAAGAAACCATTATCCTAGGTGATATGAATTTAGACTGGAATACCTATTGTAGTAGCCTCCCTACCACTCACATAAACCTATATGGTTTCTCCCAGATCATTACCTCCCCCACCAGAATAAATAAATCTAACAAGAAAGCTAACACACTAGATTGGATTCTAACTAACAATCATACTCACTGCTATGACTCTGGAACCCTCCCTGATGACATCAGTGACCACTCACTCACCTATATCATTAGACATAAAGCCAACACCCCTACCCCAACCCCTACCAGAGATATTAGATCCAAAAAGAAATTTAACCCTGATCTATTCAAAATTGAACTTACAGCTTGCAACTGGGCTCCCTTAAAACATCTTCCTTTAGATGAAGCTGTTAACTTCTTTAATTCTACCTTCCTTGCCATCCTTAATCACCACGCTCCAACCAGATCTATAAGAATTAAGGCCAAGCCTGCCCCATGGCTTTCCAGCGAAACCAAACACAAAATTCACATCAGAAATAAATACTGGGCCAAATGGAGAATGACAAAAAACACCACTGACCAACTAACATTTAGAAAGCTAAGAAATGACATTAAAAAGGCCATACTCTCTGATAAACAAAACTACTACTTACAATATCAACAACCTAATCACAACAACCCACAGAAATTCTGGGCCAGCATCAAGCAATTACTCCACCCAGGTAAATCTACTACACCAAACCCTCAAAATACAGACCTGAATAATCCAATCCATACAGCTAATACCTTCAATACCTTTTTTACAGATACTATCCAATTACTAGCCAGTCATCTATCACCTAATACCTTCACAATACCCTCATACTCCTCAACCCCACCCCCCTTTTCTTTTCAAACCTGTTACAACCTCATTTATTCAAACCCTTTTGAATAAACTGAAACTATGCTCTCCTTCTGCAGACCTACTGCCTTCTGAATATCTACAGATATCCTCCAAGGCCATCACCTATTCTATTTCCATATTGATCAATAGATCAATTACTGAAGGTTACATCCCCACCTTATGGAAAGTCTCCCATATAATCCCACTACATAAAGGTGGACATTCCATAGAAATATCAAATTATCACCCCATTGCCCTACTTTCTCCCTAGCTAAAATTATGGAGAAGTGTAGTCATAAGCAACTACTCCACCATCTAATTGAAAATAACTTACTTTCCAACTGTCAACATGGTTTCAGAGCCTCACACAGTACTACCACTGCCCTCTTGTCTTTCACTAACTATATTAACAAGCACCAAAACCTGAATAACCTTTCTTCTGCTCTATTCATCGACCTGTCCAAAGCATTCGACATGGTTAACCACCAAATTCTCTTAAACATCCTGAAATCTCTGTCATTAGACCCACTTTCCATAAAATGGTTCCAATCCTACCTTGACAACCTACAGCAAGCAGTACTTTGGCAAAACACTTTATCCACCTTTCTTCCTGTTACCTTAGGAGTCCCTCAGGGGTCCATACTTGGACCTCTTCTTTTCTCTATATTTATTAACGACCTTCATCTAGCTATCCCACAAGCCACCTGCATACAATATGCTGACGACTCAACACTATTATGTTCAGCTACATCATCCCATGACCTTCATGCTCTCACCCAAAAAGTATTCAACATAGTTGAACAATGGTTCTCTCAGCATTGCCTTCTCTTGAACCCTAAAAAAAACTCCTCCTCTTCACTCCTACTCATAAGTCCTCCCCTCTCCAATTCTCAGTAACATCTACCAATGATACTATTATATCGCCTGACTCTACCACCAAACTACTCGGTGTCACCATTGACAATAATCTCAGCTTTGACATCCACATCAATAATACCATAAAGACTGTTAATAAAAAAATTGGTACCCTCTACAGGATAAAACCCTTCCTTCCCCCACTGCTAAAACTACTATTGCCCACACACATTTGATCTCTACACTCCTTTATGCCACCCCCACTTTTACTAATCTCTCCAAGAATAACCTCAACAAATTGGAAATGGCCTATAATAACATTGCACGATTTGCTACAGGCAACCCATTCAGAACCCATCATTGCATTAACCTAAAACAGCTAGGATGGTTAGAACTACAACACCTGATTAAATTTAACCAACTCACCCTTGCCCACAACATCCTTTATAAACCTTCTAATACTCCAAGTTTATCTACCCTAATCACCCCCTATACAAATCTGAAGTCCTTACGCTCATCTCAAAAACTACTAGTCCACACCACTAAAGCTAACAACAGAGCTGGGGATTCCCTTTTCTCTAATTCTGTAGGTAAATCCTGGAATCTTCTCCCTTGTGACCTCTCCTCACTCACCTCATTATCTCTCTTTAAAAATAGACTTAAACTTCTCCTCAAAACTCACTGGTTATGCCCCTGTTCAAAACCAGACTAGTCATCTACCTCTACTAAGTTATCTAACCTATCCAGTGCTTATTAGCCTCTGCTACTTTTTTCCATCTTATCATATTTTTCTTATTTACCCTTTTTCATTTTTTTATATCCTCTTTATACATTCTCTTCTTAAGTAACTCCTTTGCTACATTACTACTCACCTAACTTCCTTTGTTTACTTCTGACTTAACCTGCATTATGTCTCCATACCTGAAATTTCACTGTTTTATGATTTTTGTCCTCAATACTATATCCTGTTACAAACTCTGTACTGTAAATTACTTGTTACCATTGTTGATGATTTTTATTTTCTTTTTGAAAGTTGTTATTTTTATTAGTATATTTGATATTTTTTCTGTGTTGTTTTAACTTGTACTATTGTATTACGACCATGTCTTAGAGCTTATCTCCCCGGGCCTCTACTGAAAAAAGACATGTATCCAGCAAGACTAGCCCAGTCAACAAATGTAAAATAAAAATAAATTGTGAATGTAGCTGTATAAAACCCAAGTATAACAATATAAGCACTACACATAACAGAAATGTGAATGTAGCTGTATAAAACCCAAGTATAACAATGTAAGCACCACACATAACAGAAATGTGAATGTAGCTGTATAAAACCCAAGTATAACAATGTAAGCACTACACATAACAGAAATGTGAATGTAGCTGTATAAAACCAAAGTATAACAATGTAAGCACTACACATAACAGAAATGTGAATGTAGCTGTATAAAACCCAAGTATAACAATGTAAGCACTACACATAACAGAAATGTGAATGTAGCTGTATAAAACTGAGTATAACAATGTAAGCACTACACATAACAGAAATGTGAATGTAGCTGTATAAAACCCAAGTATAACAATATAAGCACTACACATAACAGAAATGTGAATGTAGCTGTATAAAACCCAAGTATAACAATGTAGCACTACACATAACAGTAATGTGAATGTAGCTGTATAAAACCCAAGTATAACAATGTAAGCACTACACATAACAGAAATGTGAATGTAGCTGTATAAAAACTGAGTATAACAATGTAAGCACTACACATAACAGAAATGTGAATGTAGCTGTATAAAACCCAAGTATAACAATGTAAGCACTACACATAACAGAAATGTGAATGTAGCTGTATAAAAACTGAGTATAACAATGTAAGCACTACAAATAACAGAAATGTGAATGTAGATGTATAAAACCCAAGTATAACAATATAAGCACTACACATAACAGAAATGTGAATGTAGCTGTATAAAAACTGAGTATAACAATGTAAGC